>NC_056730.1:208895303-209195303 GCF_019279795.1 Protopterus annectens
CAAATATTGTTTTACAACTGAATTCAGAATAAATATTGACACCTAATATTGTACATTTAATGGACAGGCTAAAGTCTGTGATACATGATAAAACTCTTACCTGTGTCCATGTGAATTTATCATACAAAGTTGTTCTAAACCTACCTCTTCTTATTGGTAATAACATTATGTGCTATGGATTTTGTAACATATGACATTTTTTAGTGTGTGCTATCACAAAAGCAATAATACGAGTAATGTGGAATTGTGTCGTATATGCTTGGGAACGTACCCGTATCTCACAACTATTCATAATGATACTTATACAATATAATGTAAACTCTGATGTCATGAGTAATTGTATGTACTGTGGCAAGAATGACTTCCTGTCATTCTCTATGTATCCCTTTTCAGAGCAATTGCCATTAAGTGAAATCCTGATGATGTGTAACCTAAATGCTACTTGTAATGTTGCAAGCAGATGTGAAAAGGCTGGTTGTGGTATCATGCTAACATTATAATAGCTTTGCTCCATGCTACATATATCCTTAAATGTGTTACTTTGCAAAACAATATTTTTTTAATAATTTTTTTAAAATGCATTTTGCATTTGTGCTTCACTTGGTAAAATACAAACTTGGTTTGCCTTCTAAGGAAACATGTCAAAATTTAATTTGGACAGCTTTTCTTAGTGCTAATGAGCCTGGAGCTGTTACATGGGTGGATAGTACTCAGTGAAAAAATGCACCTGTCAGGTATCTTTTTCTGTGGAACAATGTGTACGTAAAGTGAGCTTAAAGAAATAAGAGAGGTGGAGTAGAGTTCCAATCCAGTTTACAGATACTTTTACAGAGGGGCTCAGAATGCCATTTGTCATAGCATTTGATTAGGAGTATAACACTAAATACAAATCAGTATCATAACTATATTTATTGCAATGAATTATTAGTAATGTTGTAGAAGCCCAATATAATGTGTGCAAATTATGCTAAACATGACAATGATAATAATATAGAATGCACTTGCATAGGTATGATGTACACAGTGTTTTTGTAAGAATTATTATCAGTTATCATATATCAGAATGTCGTGTTAAGTATGTAACATAACCCAACATGCATTGCTCAGGTCATTCAACTACATGCATCTGAAATGTCTTTACAAACAGAAATACTGCTTTTTACATAGAAATCTAGTGCCATGACTAATTAAAGTCACACATACAGGCATTTTAGAAATATATACGCAGTGATTGTTACATTATTATAGCTGTAATTACCATGTTAAAAATTAAGTTCTCTTGTGTAACTGACAGTTAATAAGCAACCTTCAAAACATATCATTTGTTTACTCATGGATTTGATTCCCATGTGGTACTTCTCAAACTTACCAGTGTGTAACCCCAAATGGCCTGTATGTCACAAGTAATACCATTTTTCTTCCAATCAACAATGATTATAATAAACACAATGAAGCATTTCAGTGTTTAACACTGAAATGTATAATTAGTTTCAGCACCATATGTCTAAATATCACTGTCACTTTTCACACCTTCTGTGCTATTTGATTTAATCGGTGACAATGTATAAAGGTGAGGTGTTGAGCTCTCCAGCTTTTTGTGGCATTCCTTGTGGAGCACTACAGCTGAAGGCTGCTGCAGGGGAAATATACTGGGTCTCAGTAAAAGGCTGAGGCTTCAAAAAACTTGGCCAAGCTTGTCCATAGTGTAAGTAGCATCCCATGCACTGGGGAGTAATGTTATTACCACTGCAGTGACAAGAAGAAGCACAAAGAGGGACCTCCTGAGCTCAATGGAAGGATTAATTTAAGACTATAAACACCCATCATTTGTGTAAGTATACTGGGCCATCACCCATCTATGTTATGGCATGAATTAACCAGTCAACACAGTTATTCATTATGTTTTCATACACCTGTTTTTTTTTCTCTCTTCTATACTGTACAGCTGCAGCAGAGATAGCAGGAAAACCATGAAGAGCATCAGGAGAGACTAACTTAGCTCAGAGAGGCACAGGTTAAGTGTGCATCAGGTCTGAATGCAAGGCAGAGATGGATTTTCTGTCCATCACTCTATATCATTTTGTGCAGGTGTACCTTAACTTTTATATCAAGTAGGCATACCTGCTGCAATAGGTCTTGGTGATTGTATTAGGCATTCAGTACATTAGCTGAATTGTGTGCTAGTGTCAGATAAGTAAAATCTCTACAACAGATGTGTTGTGTCCACTTCCATTGAGGAGAAAAAAATAGCTTTGTACACAGTTCCCACTGTACTTTATCTCACTTTTAACAGAAACATCTCTGCAATACACTGATGAGGTCATCCTGTCAAAAGTGCACTCTCTTCCCTCAAGAATTGGACTTCTCCTATGATGCTTGTGATTTGTAATGTTTACTGTAGATGCTGCACCTCATTAGGTAGCTGGTTAAAATCTTATAATAGAGAAACTGTGTGCATGTGGTTCTAGCAACAGGTAAGTAAATCCTCAGCAACAGTTGTGCTGTTTCTACTTCTCACTTAGGAAAAGAATTTAACTTTGGACACAGCTCCCTCCGCACTTTGTCCCACTTTTACCACTGGCATCTGCAACACACTGATGAGGCCATCCTTTCAAAAGTGCACTCTGTACCCTTGAAAGTCAGATATTTTCTGTGGTGCTTGCAGCTAGTGATGTGTTCTATAGATTATGTAGCTAAATAGGTAGGAGGTTCAAACCTCACAGTGGTGAGTTTGTGTGTGTGACTTGGTGCTGTACCTACCCCCCTAGAAGGAGTAATAACCTAGAAGAAGACTCCCCAATCCTCTTATCACACTTTTACCACAAACATCTCATCTATAACAGACTGGTGAGGTCATCCTTCCATAAGTATAATCTCTCACACTTTCTTGTGTTTGTGTTTACATGCTGTTATGGCAATCCTACCTTCAACATTATCTGTAACACTTGTGGCTCATACTGAGCTCTATATGTTTTGTAGCTAGATAGGTAAGAGGTTCATATTTCACTGTGGTAAACTTGTGTGTGTGCTTCAATGTCAAATATGTATAGCTTCCTGAACAGACATGCTGTATCAGCTTCCATTCATGGGAAGTATTTGAACTAGGAGAAGGCTCCCCCATCCTCTTGTCCCACATTTACTATAAACATTTTCTCTGCAATACACTGATGAGATCATCCTTTTGTAAGTGCACTCTCTCAGTATAAAAGTTAAACTTCTCCTATGCTGCTTGAGTGTAAAGCTGTGTTTTATATACTGTGTAACTAGATAGGTAGGAGGTTCAAATCTCACTCTGATGAACTTGTGTGTGGTTTCAATGTCAGGTACATATAGCTTTCTGGACATATATGCTGTATCAATGTTCACTCAGGGGAAGAATTTTACCTAGGAGGGGACTCTCATATCCCCTTATCCTACTTTTACCACCAACATCTTCTCTGCAACACACTGATCATTTCACAAATAAGCTCTCTCACTATAAAAGTCAGACTTCTCCTGAGACACTTTTAGTTAATACTGATACCACTAGATTCTATAACTCGATAGATATAGTGTTTAAATCCACCATTGCTTAAATAGTGTGACTGTTTCTACTGCCATGTACAACTGGCTCTGTGACAACACCCCTTATTTAAAGTTACACTTAGGAGATGGATTTTTATGGGCAGAGGGGTATCCTATAAATTTCTATTACCCCAGGCTTCAATGCCAGGTACATATAGTTTTCTGGACAGATATGGTGTATCAACATCCACTCAGGGGGAGAATTTTACCTAGGAGAGGACTCCCATATCCTCCCTACTTTTACCACACACAAACATCTTCTCTGCAATACAATGATCCTGAACTCTCTCACTATAAAATCCAGACTTCTCCTGACACATTTTTGGCTAATACTATGACCTCTAGATTCTATAACTAGATAGATAGGGGGTTCAAATGCACCATTGCTTAAATAGCGTAACTATGTGTACTGTCATGTACACTTGGCTCTGTGACAACACTCCTTATTTAAAATTACACTTAAAATATGTATTTTCATGAGCAGAGGGGTACCTTATAAATTTCTGTTATTCCAGGCAATACCCAGTTTTGGAAACACAATGGTTACATCATGGTTTCAAAAATGAACTACATCAGTTGTATTATGACTTAACTTGTGGTGATGGCTGTTGATGCTGTGCTCTCTACCCTGCATAACTAAAGGTGAAGCAATTTGAATCTAACAATGATTGACTACTGTGAGTGTGTCTTGTCTGTTGTGCTGCGTGGAGAAGGTTTCTGATGCATATAGTATGCATACCTTAGTATTGTTACTGTGTTCTTCAATCACCTTCTTACCTTTTTAAAAGAACATCACCATATTTAGCAATGGTGATGTCATCCATACAAATGTGCATGCTTACAATTGTAAACCAACATCTTGTGTGGACTGTGCTATTCAAGCAGTGTTTTGTACCTTGTGATCTTAGGTAGTCTGTTCCAGACAAGACATTAATCCTTAGACACATTTGAATGTACATGTAGGTAAATAATGTCGCCATCCAGATATAGGCTGTGTACATGTGTGTGTGTGTGTGTGTGTGTGTGTGTGTGTGTGTGTGTGTGTGTGTGTGTGTGTGTGTGTATGATGATGCCTTTGGTTGACATTTGGCTTTCCCAAGAGAACTATTACATTTTTTTCATGTGGTGTGAGGAAATGAGACAATGCTTTGCATGCTGTTGCCTTAGTAAGGCATGTGAATGAATACCTGGTTATCCACATATTGTGCATGAATGCCATTTTCTCGCCATAGTGATGAATGCATTACACATCACATGTATTTGGGTATATCTAGCAGCAAGCTAGTTGTGTGAGAAATAGACATATAGCAACACTATTTTAATGAAATTACAGGCAAACATATCCCTTGCTCTCTTGCAGCAATAACATGATGTCACTGCTTCAAATACTCAAATATCTCATACTTTTAGCATCCCTTGCACTGTGATGCATGCGTTCTTTACAACACCAAAACCCACATTTACTGACTGTAAGAATCGTTTGTCTTTATGCTGTTAGGCATGCATGACAAACATAACTGTTATAATGTGAACCATTATAGTGGGAGAAGCCTCTCCTACAAATTGTTTGCAACATTATTATATGATGTAATGACTTCACATAGGTGGAGTCTCACAGATGTCTTGAGACTTCTACTGTGGCACATGTGAGTTATACACATCTCATTATGGACTTGCATAACTTCCTGTTCAGTTCTGGGAAATGGGAAAAATTATAAGAATTTTATTCATTTATTGCCTATTGTCACTCTCATAAACAGACCAGTTGTTGAAAACTATGTGCCTAAACTCTGGAAAATATCCTATGTTACACCCATACATAAAGGTGGGACCTCCACTGAACTTAATATCTATAGAACCATTGCTATACTCTCCCCCTGGCCAAAATCCTAGAAAAATGCATCCATACTCAGGTGCTAAAATATCTCCTAGACAACAACACCCTGTCACCTACTCAACATGGTTTCAGACTTGTCCATAGTACCACTACAGCCCTCCTCTGCTTCACAGACACAATAAACCATCTCAAAAACGAAGGCCTGCAGGTGTCCAAAGTATTTGACACAGTCTGTCACCAAATCCTGCTAAACAAACTAAACCAATATCACCTATCAAATTCCACTCTTAATGGTTCCAAAGCTACTTAACTGACAGGTACAGGGCTGTGAAATGGGACAATTCTCTCTCTCTCATCAGCTGCCCATAACTATAGGAGTCCCACAGAGTTCTATCTTAGGACCACTACTGTTTAGAATTTTTACAAATGACCTCCATACCTCCACACAGCATGCATCTATCATTCAGTATGCAGATGATACTACCTTAATCTGTGCTGTACAAAATATTCCCACCCTTCTGCAAACAACTCTACTAGCATTCTCTGACATTGAAAACTACCTTACCAAAGCCCAACTTATCCTTAATCCAAAGAAAACTCAGCTTATGATTATAAACAGTTCTAACAAAAACACTGATAACAGACAATTCACTATCTATTCCACAAATGCTACTCCAATTGCTCCAGTGGTACAGGCTAAGCTATTGGGAATAACCATAGACTCCCACCTAAAATTTGATAGTCATCTCAACTTAACAAGTAAAAAAGTACATGCCAAATTGGGATCACTCTACAGTATCAAACCATTTCTTACCAACAGCACAGGATTAGCCATTGCTCACTCCCAGCTTCTATCCACCCTACTCTATGCATCTCCCATTCTGACTAATCTCAACAAAACTGAACTAAGCAAAATGGAAGCCTGCTATCACAGAATTATCCGCTTTGCTGCAAATTGCTCATATAGAAGTCATCACTGTACTCCTTTGAGCCAGCTCCACTGGCTTGAACTGCCCAACCTCCTAACTTCCAATTAGCTCTGCCTTTGTCACTCTATCTATTACCTCCCCAATAAGTGTCCTGCCCTCAAAAACCTAGTACAACATCACTCAACCAAAAGGCCTCTTGGATCATCAAGCAAACTACTACTAGAAGTCACCAACAGCTATAATGGCTTTGGAGACACACTATATAATAGTTCGATGGCTAAAAAATGGAACTCTCTCCCCACTAGCATATAAAACACATCGTCCATAGTCTCCTTTAAAAACCTCATTAGGCAGCATCTCAAGCAAAGTTGGTAGTGCCATGACTGCTCCCCAGGCTAGTGAAAGCAGATGAGGTACACATACTAAGCCTAGAATACTTGATAACAGTTCTCACTCTTACTCACAAACTCTGGCTAATGTACAATGGATGTACTGTACCTATGTACTATGTATGTATTCTACCTATGTTCCAAATTTCAGCTGTATTCTACAAATCTGTTAATTACCTTTATTTTTAAATTAATGTTTTCTTGTTTCTTCTCTCCACTGTAACTGTTGATGTGCTGCATACCACTGTAAAAACATGTATACTGTAATTTTGTGTGTATACGGATCATGTCTAGATATCTAAATGTATCTGCAATTATTTTTCTGTGTGGAACTTTTCTCCTCAGGCCTCTGCTGAAAAAGGGCCTTTTTGGCTCAGTCAGACACCCTCAGTTATCAAATGTAAAATAAAAGAAAAGAAAAGAAAAATAAATATTGACATTTCTTTATCAGTGAATGCCCAGGGAGAAAGGGTCTAGAGAGTTAAATAACATCAAATAAAACACTAGTATAGAAGTAATTAAAAAAAGCATATAGGTATACAATTTGATACAGTGGACTACATAATTTACAGTAAAGCATGAGGAGATACCAGTGATGTAAAAATAAAAAAAAAGAAATAAAAAATAATGATTAAGTATGAGAATCAGTATATACTAAAGTATTAGGAGAATAGTCTGCTGTGGTAGGAAATAAAGGTAAAAAGTACAAGTCCACTCTAAGAGTCGGGAGATGGGAGGTGTTAAAAGGTAGAGACAGATATTATGGTGCAATGTTAGGTTAGTAAGAATGCAAAATATGTTAATATACATTATACAGGTGAGATGCACCTCACCTATTTATGTGCTGATGTTACACAAACAGTAATGCATCAAGTTATTCTTCTCACTTGTTACTTTGGAGAAAGAAGTCTAAACTCATTTTGTAATATCCTGCCAGTGAAACAGTTCTGCAAATGTCACAGTGTGAGTGTTCCTGCAGCATATGCATTCAGTAATGAGTTGTACAACATATTTGCACAGATAAAATATGCTTCAATTGCATGGCAATGTTGTGCAAAGCAACAGCAGAAGATTCCTTGGTCAAAAAACTTTGATATTACACTGCTCACAGTTTTGTGAACATTAACATAGCAACCTCCCTGTCATCGTTGTGGCCAAATTTATTTTTATTTATTATTTTATTTATTTATTTTACATTTGTTGACCGGGCTAGTCTAGGATATATGTCCATTTTCAGTAGAGGCCTGGGGAGATAAGCTCCGAGGATACAAACAAAATCACATATACAAAAATTAATGTATACAATGAACACTGCAAGTGCAGTACAGAGAATAATCAAAGAGGTCATTCGTTCATAACATAGTGCAAAATATACAGACACAATTAGTACAATACAAAATGTAATTGAAATACATCATAAAGAAACAAACAAAATCACATATACAAAAATTAATGTATAGAATGAACATTGCAGGTGCAGTACAGAGAATAATCAGAGAGGTCATTCGTTCATAACAAAGTGCAAATATACAGATACAATTAGTACAATACAAAATGTAGTTGTAATACATCATAAAGAACAAGATGGCAGCTAAATTATACAATATATTAGTATACAAGTAGTCATAAAGAAAACGTAGGAGCTGAAATTATACAATATATTAGTAAAAGTAGTGTCCTTAATGAGATTCTGAAGATGTAAGTAATATTATAAAAGGACAAGGTAAGTTGTTATTAAGAAAAGGAACTTGACTACTGAGAAGAGGAGGGTTGGTTGAACCAAGTAAGAAGAGCTAGTTGATCAGTCAGGTTTAGTACAGGGGCACAACCAGTGTGTTCTGAGCACAACCAGTGTGTTCTGAGGAAAAGTTTCAGTTTGGTTTTAAAGAGTGATATAGAGGGAAGAGAGGAAAGTTTGTTAGGAAGAAGGTTCCAGGATTTTCCAACAGTATTAGAAAAAAGAGAGTCCCCAGCCCTGTTGTTTGATTTGCAAACATTTACAAGACGTTTATGTGATGATCGTAAGGTCTTTAGATTGTTATAGAGGGTAATGAGGGTAGATAGTAAAAGGGTATTGGTAGGTTGGTAAAGGGTTTTACGGGCAATATTCAGTTGCTGGAATTTAAGCTGATTTTGTAATTCAAACCATCCTAGCTGCTTTAGATTAAAACAGTGGTGGGTTCTGAAAGGGTTACTTGTAGCAAATCTGGCTATGTTATTGTAGGAGTTTTCCATTTTATTAAGGTTGTTTTTAGAGAGATTAGTATATGCGAGGCATAGACTGCAGTGGTGGTGCTGCGGTAGCATTGTCACCTCACAGTAAGACATTATCCTGTTCGATTTTCAGCTAAAGCATCTTCTGTATAGAGACATGCATGAATGGGCGTACCTTCGTTGAAGGTTGTGCGTCAGGGCTGGCAACTCGGCGCGTAAAAATCTACTGCCAATCATTAGCGGACCAGAGTTCCGCTGTGGCGACCCCTAACCGGGAAAAGCCGAAAGACACAACAACAACAACAACAGTAATGTGAGTCATAGAGGAGAGTAGAGATTAGATGGGTGTGAGCAATAGCTATTCTAGCTGCAGGAGAGAGGAAGGGTTTGATCCTGTAGAGAGAGCCTAGTTGTCTATTAACAGATTTTAGAGTATTGTTAATATGGGTGTCGAAGTTAAGGTTGTTATCTATGGTGATACCTAGTAGTTTGGTAGTTGGATCTGGGGATATGAGAGTACCATTATTGGATGTTGCTGTGAAGTCTATTGGGGGGACTTACAAGTAGGAGTAAAAAGGAGGAGTTTAGTTTTTTTGGGGGGTTCAGAAGGAGACATCGCTGTGTAAACCAATGTTCAACTGTGTTAAACACATTTTGGGTACGGGAGTGAAGTTCAGATATAAATGTGGCTGAGCATATAAGTGTGGAATCATCTGTATATTGTATGCATGTAGCTTGGGGGATTACTAGGTGAAGGTCGTTTATAAATATAGAAAACAGGAGAGATCCTAATATGGACCCTTGAGGAACACCAATGTTAACGGGCAGATGGGTAGATAGAATGTCACCCAAAGTACAGCCTGTTGTCTGTTATCTAAGTAGGACTGAAACCATTTTATAGCTAGTGCATCTAGTGACAGGGATTTGAGGATATTTATAAGTATCTGGTGATTTACCATATTGAATGCCTTAGAAAGATCTATAAACAGTGCAGAGAAAAGCATATTGAGGTTACGGGTTTTGTTAATACAGTCAGTAAAGGAAAGGAGGGCAGTAGTAGTGCTGTGGGAAGGTCTGAAACCATGTTGAGAGTTTGAAAGTAAGTTATTTTGGATTAGGTGGTCTAGCAATTGTCTGTGGATGCATTTTTCCATGATCTTTTCTAAGGGAGAAAGTAGGACTATGGGATGGTAATTGTAGAGTTCAGTAGAGTTCCCACCCTTGTGAAGGGGGATAATATAGGATACTTTCCAGATTTTAGGGATGTGTCCTTCACCGATGGTTCTATTGGTGAGAATGGAAATGGGATAGGTGATGGATTTGGCTGCCTTTTGTAGATATTCAGCGGGTAGTTGGTCTGCTGAAGGAGGGCACGGTTTCAGTTTTTGGATAAGGGTAAGAATATATGTTGTTGGGACTGGTTGGAAGAGAAACGGAGGGGATGGGTTAGAGTTAGAGTTGGATATAGTTAAGTTCTGTGTAGATAACTTACTGGCAAGAGTTTGAATGGCCTCAGTGAAAAAGGTATTAAAGGCATTAGCAGTCTGCTTGGGATTCTCCTGGTCTGTGCCTTGTGGGTTTGGTGTGATGGATTGACCTGGGTGTAATAATTAATTAATACTCACCCAGAACTTTTGTGGTTTATTATGGTGAGTCTGCTGGAATTGTAGTTTCTTTTGTCAGACAGTATAGCTTTTTAGTTCCATTTCTCAGCTGTCTGAAGTTTTGTTGGTCTACTAGGTTTTTAGTTAAATGAGATTTATTCCAGTAATTATTTCTGAGATGGATTTTTTGCTTGGTTTCTTTTGAAAGCCATGGGGCAGATTTAGTTCTCATTCTAATAGAGCAGGTTGGTGCATGATGGTCTAGCATGGCTAGGAAGTTAGAATTAAAGTAATTAACAGCTTCCTCCAGTGTGAGGTATTTTAAGGGAGACCAGTTACATGCTCTTAGTTCTCTCTGGAAGAGATCGGGGTTGAAGTTTTTCTTGGTTCTAATTGTCCTAGATATGGTTGGATTAGGTAAATTGGATTTAAGCCTGATGATGTAGGTTAGTGAGTGGTCACTTACATCATCAGGGAGGGTTCCAGCTTCATATATCTGGGGATTATTATTTATGAGAATCCCATCTAAGGTACTTTCTTTCTTATTAGGCTTGTTTATCCTGGTAGGAGAGGTAATGGTTTGAGAAAAAAACAAAAATGTTAATATGGCTGGTAGGGTGGCTACTGCTACAACACATCCAATCAATGTTAAAATCACCTAGGATTATGGTTTCTTGGGGTAAATTTTGGGATAACCAACAAATGATATTTTCTATGGTGGCAATGATATTACCAAGAGGAAGATAGATACAGATAATATAGATGGATTTGAATGTGTTAAGTTGAAGCTTGGTAATAAGAATTTCAGCGTTGGAGTCTTGAGGTGGTTTATAGTCGTAGGTAGTAATCTGTAACCCAGATTTAAATAGGATAGCTACACCACCACCCTTTTTGGTTACACGGTCAAGTCTCAAAATATTATAACTGGATGGGATGACTTCATTGTCGTTAGTTACAGGTTTTAACCAAGTTTCTGTTAAACAAAGAATGTCAAAGGAGTAAACATCCAAGAGAGCATGGAGTTGTGCAACTTTGTTATTAATGCTACGTATGTTGAGGTGAGCTAATAAGAGTGAGTTAGGTGGTTTAACGGAATGGATATTAGAGGGGTTGGGGTTGAGGAGTTGAGTGGTAGTAGCAGTTGTTGGGCCTGAGTTTGGGTGAATGTCTCCATCTTTTAAAGAGAAGAGTAGTGTTTGAAGTCTAGGATTTGGGAATTTACTATATAGAGGTAGAGATTTTCTTGGATTGAGAGAGTCATATCTAATGTTGGCTATCCTATGGTATTTTGCTATTAGATAGCTGGGTGTAGATGTTATGTTAACATGGTTAGTGAAAATAGGTAGAGAAGGAGAGGTAGATAGCTTATTGAGGTAGAGAAGGTGTGGATATAATGGGTGTTCATAGGAGGTTAGCAGGTAAGCTAAAGTTAGAGGTGGTAGAAGTGTAAGTATGAGTAACTTCTGTAAGAGGGCTGGGGTGGGTAGCTTATACATCTGGAAGGGTAAGTTGTTAGGTTGCTGTTATAGGCTCGGAGGTATAATAGGTGTGGAAAGGAATAGGTGGAGGGTGTGGTGGGAGAGATAGGGAGTGGTAAGTGAAAGGAGAGAATTGGAGTTACGTGGCAAATTGTGAAGGGTTTGTGATTGGTGGAAGAGGGAAGGGGTGTGGTTAGATGGTATAAGAGTAGGACCCCTGGGTGTGGGTGGGATTTGGGGGTAGAGTAGGGGAGCGGAGTGAGCCCGCAGGGTGAATGGAGCGGGTAGAGACAAGTGAAGGAGAAGCTAGAGAAGAAACTATCAGCAATGCTAGTAACTGAAGGAAAGTTAGGCAAGTCAGGAGTGGGAAAGATCAGAGATAAAACAGAAGTCTATGAGAAAAAAAACAGGTGGGTGTAGACAGTTGAAGTAAAGGGTAAGTGAGAAAATAAGAGCAGGTCTAGGACATAAGAGATGTAGTGTAATTACAGAAGACATACAGAGGGATAAGTAGGAGATAAAGGATGGGATAAGTCTGCCACCTAGTGGGCAGATCTAGTATTGCAGGTAAGTATGTAAAGGAGCTAGCTGGTTTAGAACTAGGGAAGGAGTGATAGCTAGTAAAGGGGGTTATTATAAAGTAGAAGAGGTTTGTTGTATACAGGGTAGATAGGAGGGGGGTAAAGGCTGCTGGCTGTTCAGGCTCGTAGCGTACTTTAGAACCTCTGAAGCAATAGTAGACGGTAGTCAGCTTTACAAGCAGGACTTAGACAACCACATACTTTCTTGCTTTCTTGAGAGAGGGTGCAGGGAAAATAAGGCTGTTAGATGAGACCACAGGTATTTCAATAGGGTCCTTTGTCACCAGGTAGGTAGGTTCTTAGAGACTATATCAGGAACAGTGCAATGGGGAGCAGGGTACTTTAGGGAGAAAGAGAGACAAATGTGAAGGAGAGAATAAAGAGTTTGCACATAGCAGGTAGTTATGAAAATTAAACAAACAAAAAAGCTTTACATGAGGACACAATTAATAAAGTAGCTTATATCCATGCCCTTATTTTTGAAAGAAGCTATTGGAATCACTTTTAAGCTAGTAGTACTGTGACATTATAAAGTATTCTAAACTATCATTTAGAGGAACTCTGAATCAGGTTTACTGAAACTGGGAGGAAGAAAAAACAAAATCATAAGCTTCTAATATCCAAATATAAACTATACCAGCAAAATGAAAAATAACTGGAAAGCTACCTTGGAGAGAAATGACTGTAATACTCTATGCAGGGACAGTGAGTTTACAGTATGGAAGACAACAGTGAGAAAAAGAAAAATAATACTATCACTTACTAGAGATGCTACACCTGGAGGGTTTTCAGCTGCAATTAGAGCAAATACAGCATCCAGGGTTTTTAATACCTTTGGTGTGTGGTACCTGAGCAATCACTTGGGGGTGGGGGGTGGGGGTGGGGGACCTTCAATTGGAATTTAAAGTAGCAGGGGAGAATCCAAGGGACTCTGCTAAACCTAGCTAATTATCAAGGACAGCCAAGGAAATAAGGTAAACATACAGGCACCCTTGTTCAAGGACTAGAAGGTTTCTCCAAGAAAAGCTATGTGTAGGAATACACTACAGGTGGAAGTTGTATGCTGCTTACTAGTCTGCAATGGCAGATTTTATTCTCTTTTATATTTGTATTCCCATTTGCTCATTATTTGCTGCACACAGTGTAGCTAAAGATAAAAGCAGCTGAGACTTTGCATCTCTGTTTGGTGTTTGGTGAAGAACAAGTACTGAGGAGGAGTGACTGAAGGCTATGACTATTGAGACGGGCTAAATACCTTGACATACAACAAATTATCAACAGTGAAATGGAATGAAAGGGGTGGGGGTGGGCTAAGAGGAAGAAGGTTTGCAGCTATTGCCCCTGGGGTATGCACTCCAGCTGATTGTAACAGATTTTAACAAGGCATAACAGTAGTTAAAAAAGCTGGCATCTACACTACACAAGCGGCAACAACAAGGTTCCTGGAGTTAAACCAGGGGCTGCAGTCTATTTTTGGATGATTGCTGGTTAGAGTTTTCTTTGCTTTTAGCTGGTGTGAGATGATTCCTTGCTCACACAAGTGGGGGGGGGGACCCAAAGCGATCAGGTCCTCAATGGCTACTACACAAGCGGCAACAAGGTTCCTGGAGTTAAATCAGGGGCTGCAGTCTATTTTTGGATAATTGCTGGTTAGAGTTTTCTTTGCTTTTAGCTGTTGTGAGAGGATTTCTTGCTCACACAAGTGGGGGGGGGGGCCCAAAGTGATCAGGTCCTCAGTGGCTTAGAGATGCTACACCTGGAGGGCTTTCAGCTGCAATTGCAGCTGCAAATCATACTGAACAAATTATCCTCAGATGTCCTTTATTACATCACACATTAATTTCACTTATTTGTGACAAGATCCATTGTCATGTGGCAGACATAGTCAATACTCAGCTCTATAGAGTGTGTAGCATGATTGGCAGGGGGTTGAATCTGGTAGTATCTGTCTGTAAGATAACTGTGTCAGACAGGAGTAGCTTAGGCAAAGGAAGTATTTATGGCACAGTCAAAGGGCAACAGTTTTAAGGCATCAACCTCCAAGGTAGAGGATCCACACTCATTATAATAGAGAAGTGAAGTAAGCCCAAGTGTGTTTGTCGTGACACACACAATATGGCTATTTCAGTGGCATCACAGGTCAATACACATTTTTTGATATCTGTCCTGACTTGTTCAATTCTGGGAAGATAAAAATGCTGAGTATGTCATTAATAGTTCACAGGTGTTATTTAATTTCCAGATAAGAATGCACTATATTGCATGCCTTCCAGCAAACATTTATGTATGACTGTAATTGTTTTCTTCACACTGTACAGCTTTATAGTACAACATGTCTCACATAACATTTCTTACTGTATGGCATAATGCAAGATCATCATAAACTGTGATTGGGCCTGTGTTATGACACTTTCTTGTGCCTGTGTTGTTTACATGCTGTTATGGCAGTGTTCACTACAATTTCTTGTGAGCATGCCCAATATAGTCTTGTAGTAGATATGCTCCATTTATGAATGGAGACTCTGAAATACTCAGATCTGTGTGGTCATTTATCACTTGTATATTTTAAGTGTTATTATATTACCATTTAAGATATGCATGAATATACATGAAAATACAACACGTTTGACTAATACATGGTTCAAGGTAATATACCTCCGTCTATGGTTGCCATATGAAAACAAATGATAAAATGTGTCCCTTCCTGATATGTATTACACAACAGTTGTAGGGGTCATTTCTTCTTATATATATATATATATATATATATATATATATATATATATATATATAGGGTTTCACTTCATAATCTCGAATTACTGAAAGCTCAAAATTCAGAAACCTGAGACTATGAAGTCGAAACATTCACAACACCGAAACCACAATCCCAAATCACACAATTACGAACATACATACACCATACACCACTTAACATACACACCATTCACCCATAGCACACAAACCACACAACCCTACACTACATATAAGCAGGGAGGGCAAGCCTCTCTGCACCCCCACACCCCCCCTACTTATATATACCAACTCCCAGGTCACACATAACATAAAAAAAAAAAAACCTCACACCATGCCATCTTCCACTTGCTCACGCACAAATACACATCACACATACACAAACATCAACAACTCTAACACTCCCACTCACACTTACACCTCCCTATCCTTACCCACACACACACAATATGCAAAAACACACACAAACACTCACTTACCTGCCATTTCAGGCACCATAACACTACACGCGACATACCGGAAATGCATAAGCACAGATTTGAGACATTCGAATTCGCTCTTATGCACTATCGGCATTCTGTTTTTCACCTTCATGGTTTCGGGTTACTGAATTTCAAGCTTTCAGTAATTTGAGATTATGAAGTGAAACCATATATACACATATGTATATATGTGTGTGTGTGTATATATATATATATATATATATATATATATATATATATATATATATATATATATATGTGTGTGTGTGTATATGTATATATATATATATATATATATATATATATATATATACATGGTGAAGTACAGAATCAGAATACAGCACTACTGTAAATTATCACGCATACATTGCCTGTATATACATGTCGCATTCAATAACTGCAGTCTATGCAAAAAGCCCCTGATATATCCAGTGCCCTTGATAACTCTTATCTCAACTCAGCATATTATCAACATTCATATCACATTCATTCCCATTTGTTATAAAGTTACATTGTGTCCCTCTCAAGTCTGTTGTTAGCATGTCTGTTTCTAATTTTGTGCATGGGTTAAGAATTGTGAACAAGATTAAATGATATCACATCAATACGGAAGTATTAATATTTAAAATATTTTTTGTGACATAATCACATTTGACTGCATAAATTGAGTAAATTTTTCCATTCATCCTCAGCTCCTACCTATCTATGTCTGCACTATTCTCTCCATTTAAGGTCCCCTGCATCTTACTTCTCATAACTGACTTGCCCTTGCATCATATAATGCTTTCCTGCGCCATTCCATGTTCGCCAGCATTGATGTTGGCCATGAAACAGTGCTTGCGAATGTGTGAGCACAATGAGCATATTTAATGAGCGCTGCTGCACATCATGCTAGCTTGTTGCAATCATGTAGGATTCATGCAGAGCCTACACCATTGTTAATGAATCACAAGGAGCAATTATTTAGCCCATTGAAAAGTATGCACTTAATTTCTTGGAAAATATTATCAGAAGTATTAGCGATTTTCACAATGGCCTCTTATTTATAATATAGGACGATTTTTTAACAGTTTTGTGCCATTCCTGTTTATTCTCATTTTAAGTCATTCTTATTAAAATCAATTTGAGATTTTAATCACTTATTTCAAAACCCTTATAAATCAATATCAATCACCTTAGATATAGAGAAATACTCTATATTGCATGGTTACACTGTCAGGCAGTGGACAAATTATTTGGCTGATATCAGTTTCTTTAGGTGTGCTATTTTTTTTCTTTAGTAGTACATTTATTCTGTTTCTCAAGAAATATAACAAGAGATCATGTAAAGTTACTTTGTAATGAAAGAGCAAAGACAATGCATTTTGTGAACCAGATGACCGACGCTCTGTGACTGCATATGATGTTAAATTGTTGACATGTGACTTTGTACCTTTGTACTTTTGTCTTCAGTCTTTTTCCCAGAGTGCATTGTACCTGACCTGTGTCAATATTCTTCTATTTATGTATTCAAAAAAGCCGTAATGTTCTCTTCAGAATTAGAATTTGTACAAAATGGAACACTTTGTCCCTTTGCAGGGAATGTATAATGGAATATTTTTGTCTTTTCACATGGCATATATAAAATGATCTTCTTCCCCTACATATCACAATTGATGTATTATCTTGGGCTGTAAGTGGCTTTACACATGAGCATTAAGTAGTTTGGTGTCATTGTCATCCCAGGATGGCATTTTCCTGCTTTAATGAATTTCATTTCATATTATCTTGAGATGTTCTGTAATATTGTTTTATTTTCAGTAGACTGCACATTGTGAGGAGTGACATCTAAATTATAATTTCTTGCAAATTCAGAGTTCATTTAACTAAAAAAAAACTATATTGTTTTGCAAAATAAATATTTTCATTAGGCCTGCTTGGGAGTCATTAGATGTTTTCTACCTATATTCCCTAAATTTAGGATTGTCTTCTGGAATGATAGGTGTCAGAAAAGAAGTGTAAAGTTTACTGTTATTTTACATTAACCATATATTTTCCTGCCATCACTAAATGTACCTAGCAATTTATTGTATGCTTGTTGTCCTCTGGGCCCAGGTTGTTACTCAAAAGGGTCAGTAGACCAGTTCACCAACCCAGTTAAACAAACAGACAAACAAAAAAAAAAACAAGCAAATAGACAAATAATTGATATGTATTTGTCTAAGCATTTATTTATTTGTATTTGTTGACAAGGATAGAGCTCTGATCCAAATTGGCCATTTTCTGTATTAGCCCAAGTATATATGAAATTTCCAGTCAGATTAAGGGTTACATATAGCAGTCACAGGATAGTTATATCACTGTCAGACATAATATAGAGGATTATGATCAAGTTGCTGATCGTAATCTGTTTATTATGTGTTCTTGACACTGGTGCCAATAAATTCACCTCAAGAGTGAAAACATTCATTGCAGTGAGTCATTTCCCAACCTCAAAAGCTCATGTGGAATCTTGTGTGGAATTCTACATTAGGTTTTATATAGTAATTACTCTACTCACTTATTAGTAATAACATCTCAATGTTTCAGTTGTTGATTAGCAATGCTCATCTGGGTGGTCCTCAGATTTAGCAGAAATGAATGGAGAAATCATGCAAAAAAGATTAAAAGTACTGAAGTCATCTAACATCAAGAACATTTGTGAGACAATATAGTGCAGAGTAGTGTTGTTGAGGCAATAATATATAAAGATTATCTGAGAATACGGGCATAGAAAGCAGGTTATCAAGACAAGGCATTCAAATCGGTAATAGCACCATTGCAGCAGAGTTCCAATGATAAAAGACCCATCAGTAAATAATGAACTTGAAGAAGAGAAATGAAAAAAAAACGCACACACACTGCACAAATCAGTGGTAAACTGCGGACAGTGAGCAGATTCATACTATATCTTATACAAAGCTACATGCCAGACAAGAGAACCTGCTGATATCATACCAGAACATTTTAGTTCACAATGTTCATATAAGCAATGCTAATATTTGTGCAATCAGAGGATGTACAGAAGTTCATAGTATCATAGATTCACAGGTTCACTTATTGAGCTTGTGACCTAGTGGTATTTAGGAAGCTTGATTGCTTTAATTTATGTAGATATTTTCAAGTTTCCATTTTGCTTTAGTAAGTAGTGTGCAGTGATGCTGTTTGTCTGGAGCCAAGGTGATAAACCTACAAATGTTGTTACTGGTTGTCTGGAAAAATGTTAAGTTCTTTTTGTAAATAGAAGCTGCAATAAACAGACAGTTTTCAAATTGTGCATCTAAGGCTCTTCTCTCTGATAAGAAGAAATGGGACATTTTTCTATCCCAAAATAAAAGCTGGTTTACTTTAACCTTGGTTATCTTGATGTAATGTTTAAAGTTCTGTGTTCCAATATATTTGAGGGTTTTGGTAGTCTCAATCAAGTCTTGGTTGGAGCACTGTATGTTCCAGTGTGGGGGACAGGGGGTAATGTGAGTTTTGTCTTGTGCCAAAGATCATGGCTTTAATTTTCTTATTATTTAACATAGGTATATTTTGTTGTAGCCATTTGAAAAGCTGAATAGGGATTTCCTTCCAGTTGCGTTTTGATAATGGAGCATGAAGTATTGCTCCATGAAGTGTTGGTCCTATATAAGACTACACTGTCTGCATATATGATCATAGGGACTAGTTTCAGATTAAGTGTTTTGCTCATGAATTCTTAACAAAATTCAAATTAATGGGGGAACAAAGGCCCCAAATTAGACATTTTTTTCAGTATCACTCTACTTCACTTAAAAAGTTAATAGAGCAACAGGCTTTGCATTGACATGCATTTCCAAAGAATAAGAATTAAGAAGCTCTCTAATGTCTGGCATTACTGACTAATTATAATCATCAGTGGTTTATCAGAATATCAATAATTTTGTGAAGGAATGGGCAAAAATATAAGGCAAAATGAAGGGCATTCTGCCAAATTGCTAACAGTTGAGAGGTATCGTAAGGTATGATGATTGTGATGTAGAGAATCATGTTTGAACTTTACAAATCTATAGCTATGCAAGTCTTTAAACCGTGTCAATGCTTCATCAATTACTAGAACTTTATTGAGGAATTTGAGAAGCAGAGTATGGTCTACAAGACAAAGGCTTTTATGAAATCAAAGAATAACGATTCAGACATTATCCATTTTTCCAAGGTATCATCAGTGATGGTGTAGAGCACTGTCAGACCGCACTGACATGACCAGAAAACAAAATAACATGGAGAGAGAGGATACTGTATTTTAGTGTAATTTGTGAACTGAGTAAATACTAGCTTTTCCAAAGTCTTATCTAAGATGGACAGTATGGAAGTTAGCCTGAGGTCTTTGGCATTTATGGGCTTGGTAACTTTAAACACTGGTTTGACTATGGCTTGCTTTCATTCCTCTGGTATTATGTTTTTGTGTAGCAGAGACTGTAGATGTGATGGAGGGTAGGTATTTTGCAAAGCTTGCTGAGGTTATAAGCCATGGATGTAGTCCTTCAACAACTGTGGTAGCATCTATGGTAATTTGGTCTAAAGTTTTTTTCTGCCCCTTCACAAGCACAGTGTGCACGATTCAGATTTTATTTAATGTAATTCTGTATAACCTTCTCAGGTAAAGTACTTGAGTCTCCTATAAAGTGAAAATTTCCTCTCTTTATTTATTGTGTATTTATCTGTTTTGCATTTGAACCTTTTTATCTAAGCTACATTTAATCTGCGCAGTTCATTGTAGCAAATGTGTTTCCAAGTGACTTTTCTTCCATTGTACACTTTCTGAAGTCAGATGTTCTACACTTCCATGTTTTATCACATACTTCAATAATTTTGTTGCATTGTCTATCTATTCTATGTGTTGATCCCAAAGGTAGAGATCTGGGAATCTATGCAAACAATGAAATGCTCTTCAATGACCATGTATCCATTATTGCAAAGATATCCTTTTTCATTGCACAACTTATATCTAAAGGCATGGTGTTCAGATCCAGGGACATAATTATCACTGTACACAAAATTAATTAAAACAGTTACTGAGTATAATACCCTTTTTGGTATGTAATTGCCCAAACACTTGTCACAACTAGCAGAAACACAGCACTTTCTCAAAATCAAAGGCCTAAATCATAAAAAGTATGCGCACCACCTCAGAGTATGCATACATACATAAATACCCACATACAAATATTTCACTCACAGACATTAATGCCCTTCTAGCCTGCCAATATACCAAAACAGTTGTTCACATAAGTGTTCATGCTGTTCTTAAAAATATCTAAACTAGTGTTGCTTTAATATAATTTGGGAGTCTGTTGAATGCATCATCTGCTCTCTCAGAGAACCAGTTAGTACACTATTTCTACAGAATTTTCAAGATAGGTTGTCTGATGACTCTCTACTAATTCTGATAATCCCAAACATCCTCAGAGGTAGTTGTCTCTAAATGCTCCTTATATGTGAATAATATCGCCTCTTAAATATCAATATGAGACAGTACAAGTTCAGATATTTTTTTAATCTTTCATAATAACTTAAATTTTTACATCCATAGATATCCTTGGTGTATTTCTGCTTTACTCTTTCTAGTTTACCCATGATTGTTTTCTTATAATATTTTCATATTGTTATTCAAAACTTATGTTTGGGTCTAAGGTAATTAACAGTCACTTCATCATTTCAGATTTCCTAAACTTTATAAATATTTTTATACATCCTATAGTTCTATAATTACCATTAACCAATTGGATGATATCATTAAAAAAAACTCAAAGCTGGATATACCCATATACCCAGGTCCTTAATTGAATCTACAGTTTCAATCACTGTGTGCTGCATTAAATATTCACCTATCAATTTATGTGTTTAAAATCTCATATGCTTAGATGTTAATGCATTTATCAACATATTATTTCCTGTGCCCAAATGATAAATTTAATCAAGTTCTTTTGCAGCCGTGCCCTATCTGTAACACATGTAATCAGTTTATCCTATTTCAAGTCATCTGCATACAAACTGTAAAACCCTTCAGATGACAAAAATAGGTCTGAACAACACAATCTAAACAAGTATGGGCCTAGGACAGAGGGCAGTAGGACACCCTGACTGTAACCAAGACTTTCACCTGTCTAGTTGCTGTATGATACTTGTCATGTCATGTTTGTAAGAAATGTAGTTAATCCTCTTATCAGGAGTACATGAATACCTATTTGTTCTAGTTTATTGATGTGTTTTGTTTATGACTCTGTCAAATGCTGAAGTTAAATCTATATAAATTATATCACAACAGAATTTTTCATTCATAGTTGCTATTATATTGACATAGAACATAATGGTAATAGATCTAGTTTCAACATATGCATGCCAATATATGGTTTTAAGTCTCAACTGTTCCATTTTTGACAATAACGTATTCAATATTACCATCTACATTATTTTTCCACAGCATCAAAGTAGACTTAAAGGCTTATATGACTCTGGGTCCATCCTACTCCCCTTTCCATTAAAGACAGTTTTAATAAGTGAATGTCTCCAATGTTGAGGATCTCACCATATTTATACGTCCTAGTAAATAATATATATAATGGTACCATATGTTCTTGCTGAAGTGCTCTCAGATCATTATTACTAATTACATCTCCTTCCTATGTTTTGCTTGTACCCAACCTGCATAGATCCTTTTCAACATAACTTAATTTGATTTCAGTATCTGAGGCTTCTTGGATGGCACTAGCACAACTCATCACCCCTTAGTGGTACCAAACTGTTTTGAATAAGATTTTGTAACTATATCTATAATCTGTTGTGTCTAACAATACATTTTAGAAGATACACAGTTTGCCAATCTGTATGTCTTTATTCCTTCCACATCTTACGCATCTATAAAATGGTATTCTATTATGGCCAATATCTTTATATAAGTTCTCTTCAGTTTTTTCTTGATCTCATCTCAAGCTATGTTTAATTAGTTTTTCTAGCTTATTTCAGTTTTCTGAGTTGTAGTTTGATCTGTTTTCGGGCGGCCATGGTAGTGCAGTGGTTAGTGTTGTCACCTCACAGCAAGAGGTTATCTGGTTCAATCCTCAGCTGGGGTGCCTTCTGTGCAGAGTCTGCATGTCCTCCCTGAGGTCGCATGAGTTTCCTCTGGGTACTCCGGTTTCCTCCCACATCCCAAAGACATGCTGTAGGTTGATTGGACATTCTAAATTGGCCCTAGGTGTGAGTGTGTGCATGTGTGTGCCTTCTGTGGAAGGTTGGGTGCCGGGCTGGCAACTCGACACCATAAAACTCCACTGCCAATCATAAGCAGAGAGGTGTTCCACTGTGGCGACCCCTAAATGGGAAAAAGAAGAAGAAGTTTGACCTGTTTTCCATTGCTTATATTTTTTGTTTCTCACCTTAATCAGGTATCTTGTTCTTATGGAAATGTAACCCAATTGCATTGTATCCCTAAATCCTGATGTTAAACATTTTTTTTTAATTTTTTGCACTCAGTTTCTCTTATGAAGCTTTTCACATTCCTTCTGCAGTTTTTTAACTCAATGCATCATTCCAATTAGTTTACATAGTGACTGTTTTGCTTCCATATAATCTGTAATTAATCTTCTGTGCATAGGTTCAGATTTTAGTTTGGCAGAATTATCTAGCAACAAATGAACTTTTATAACCCCCTGATTGCTTCACATCAGTGGTGGTACAACTTAACATGAAGTACTTTCTTTGGGAAAACAAACAATATCTAATATATTCCCTTCCCTGGAATTTTTTTTTTTTACAATCTGAAGCAATTGTTCTTGAACATACGTTAATAACTTCCTAACTAATGTAGTTGAGTCAGTATTATCCAAGTCTATTTCTGGTAAGCTTGCATCCCCAGCCACAATTATTCTTCTCTGCTGTGTTTCATGCAAGAAATATATGAATTCCTCTAGGTCATCAGCACTTGACGTTGGTGGTCAGTATACTCCAAAAATTGTTATATGTTCCAGGGTTGTCTTTATTGTCACAGCTACAAAATGTAGAGTACTGGTATTATCATAGGAGATGTAATAATCACAGGTCTCATAACTATCTTTAATCCCCATAATAATACCGCCACCTGATGTTTTTGTTAGAATGTCTGTTAAAATAAAAACATTTATACCCTGACAGAACTGGTTTTCAGTTATTGCTCGTTAACCATGTTTCACAAACAATAACAACATCAATATTGTAAAAATATTCCAATTAAAAAAAAACTTTATTATTAATGCTCCTAGCATTAACAACCATCAGAGATGCATCAGATGTTGCTATCTGTGAACTATTACATTTTTGACCTTGCAAAAATCCAGCCTTGTGTTTGTCAAATATTGCAAAATATCTGCTGCAAATATTCTTCTCCCTGATCTTGACGAATGCACCCTATCCTGTCTGAACACGTGTGCCCAAAATTAGGTTCATGGTGACCTCTGTCTGGCATATACTGCCTCAATAGACCCTATTCTGTCAGATCCACTCCACATTTGCAAGTCTTGTGGTGTTATAAATACCCAGTCATGGGAACTAAATCTTTTTTGCAACATTATTAGAACATCCTGGAGGGATAGGTCTATATCACAGTGAATACTACTTTTTTGGAACTGCCTTTCATTTCACAGAGAGCAGGGTATGTGTCTTACTCTACTCTAATGTAATTTTGATAAATGTATTGTTATCCGAAAATTCATCCCAGTTTTTTGCAATGAAAAAAGTATAGCTGCTTTTATTTATAACACATATAATATATCTTTTTCAAAACAATATTTCAGAATTATTACAAAACAAACTTCATAACAAATTAGCTAAATGAAAGAACAGCACAGAACAAGTCTATTTTAATGCTTTCATTCTTTAATTGTAAGAAGTTCCTCAGAAATGAGAAAACTGAAAAGTAGACTGCAATAAATACAGTAAAAATCTGCCAATCACACTTAAAACATGAAATTAAATGTCCAGCAAGGAATACAACCCAAATTAAAAAAACTTATTTGTTTTCAAAAAGCTAATAAAAATTTAAAAGACCTATCTGGTCAGGAGGGAATGGTGCTTAGGGGTGAGAAAGAGCCTTGTGGAGAGGGGAGAGACTGGTTCTCCTACACTACCCAAAGGATCAGATAATGTTAAGGCTGTCAATAAAGCCAGGCAAAAACTCTACATCTGGAAATAAGCACACTCTAGTAAATAAAGTAACAAATAAAACTCACTTTAAAAAATTAAATCAAACTTTAAGGAATAAAATCAAGCAACTGGCAAGGAATACAGCCCGGTATTGAACTTAAGTGGCAGTTGCTTTTAGATGCAAAGTTTCCACCTGGCTTGTATGAAAGAGATGGTGTAGGTAAACGATTCCCTTCCCCCACCACATAACTATTTAACGATTTCTCTCCATCAAGCTTCATTTCCCTTTGACCAGTTTACTTTGAGTGAAAAAGTTGTAATACAACTATAGTCTTTATACTGGGCTGCAGATTAAGTTAGATTGGGCAATGGTAGCTTTATATTTTTAGTGAAATAGTGTTCTAAATTGGCCCTAGGTGTGAGTGTGTGCATGTGCGTGCCTTCTGTGGAAGGTTGGGCGCTGGGCTGGCAACTTGACACTGTAAAACTCCACTGCCAATCATGAGTGGACAGATGATCCGCTATGGCGACCCCTAACTGGGAAGAGCCAAAAGAAGAAGAAGTGTTTTTTCCTATACAATGTTCTGAGTTATTTTGTGCATTTTGTTTACTGTTTGGGAAATGTGAATATCCAATTTTAAGTTGCAATCAATTTTGACTCCTAAATGTTTGGTGTGTGGTGATGGGGAGATGATGATGTTATTTACTGATACAATGTTGAAAGTGTTAGAGGGTGAGTCTGATTTAGTAGGTTGGATAATCATAAGTTTGTTTTATTTGGGGGGAGGGGTTTAAAATTAAATTTAATTAAAAAAAATTAAATTTGTAAGTCAGGTCTCAATGTCTAGAAAGGATTGTTGTGTTAAATTTTGAAGTTCTTGAATTCTGGAAGCAACACATATCACTGTTGAATCATCTGCATGTTGAATGAGAGAGGCTTGTGGAATTGAGGTGTGGTTATTTGTTAATATTGAAAATAGTTGTGGGCGCATCTATATTAGATCATCGAACGCTGAAAGAAGTGAACGGTGATTAATCGACCCTATGTAAGTGAAAGTTTACAATCTCAAACTGTCAGAACAGCGATTTTTTTCCTAGGGAAAAAAATTGCTGTTCCAAAACACATACACACAACATAAGCACACCAAAGAAACAGCAATCCACACACATACACCTAAAATCTTACAAATAACCCTACACTAAACTATACACACACCACTAACTATCCACTTACCTTAACCCAAACCCTAAACCTAAGGTCCATCACTATCGCACACTAACCTCACCTGCTCACTAACCCTAACTCACCTAACCCACCCTAACCCTCACATCCACACAATCGCACACATACCTAACCTGCGCCCTAACCCTAACTCACCTAACCCACTCTAACCGTCAAATCCACACAATCACACACTTACCGGATCCCGACCCGTAACTTTCCACCACAGCACTGAAAATACCGAAGCAACAGAAATGGACAACCAAATTCTTTCCCTAGGAAAAAATTTGGATTTCTGTTCCTTCGATATTTTCAGCTTTTGCTCCGTAGGGTTCAATATTAGAACATTCAAAGGTTTTAAACATTGATGTTCTAATATAGACCCTAGTGGGCCTAGGGTTGAGCCTTGAGGGACACGTAGAATTACTGGTAGAAGATATAATAAATTCTGTTGCTGGTGCCCAGTAAGGTAATTCTGGAAACAGGCAATGGTAAATTAACAAATGCTTAGTTCAGAGACAACTTTAGAAGTTTACTATGAGAAACCATATCATAGGCTTTTGATGGGTCAAGGAAGACAGAGGATACATAGTTACTGTTGTTCCTATGATAGCTGAGAGTGTTGGTGATTGACATTAGCTCAGTTGATGTGCTATGGAATGACTGAAAGCCATGCTGAGTGTTGGTTAGAAGTTTGTTAGTATGCAGGCAATCGGTAACTTGCATGTGAAGGACACTCTCTAGTATTTTAGACACCGGTGATAATATTGTGATTTGGCAGTAGTTAGAGAGATCTGTTGAAGAACCACCATCATGTAGAGGTATAATGTGAGAGGTTTTCCAAATGGGAGGGACTTGTTCTGCTATGGATCTATTGATAAGAATTGATATAAGATAGGCTATTCCATCTGCTGTTAGATATAGGAAATTGGCAGGTAAATTGTCTACAGCTAATGTTGTGATTTTTAGCTTTTTAATCCGTTTTTTGATCATCTCTGTAACACGTATATTTCTACTAGGGTCCTAAGAGTTTAGTATAGATAGGAAGGTAGAGCTGAAGTAATCGATTGCTTCCTGTAGCGGTAGAAGTTTCAGTGGTGTCCAGTTACATGTTAGAGAGTATCTATAAGGTTGTTGGGGTTCAGGTATTTTTTGTTTCTTATTTGTTTAAATGTAGTTTGTTTAGATGGATTAGCTCTTTTTCTAAGTAAATCGGTTGGGAAGTTTTCACTAGAACAGCCAGAGTAGGAGTGGAGGGCTGGCCTATTTGTTAATATCCAGTCTAGAGAGGAGTGTTTGTTGGATGACTTATTCATCCTACTGGGTAACCGGATGAGTTGTGTGAACTTGTGCAGGTTGATGCAATTTTTGGGGTTTGGGAGTTGTTTGTTTGCTTGCTTGTTATTTCCCTGAAATGCTAATTCCACCTAAAACATGGCTTTTCAGCGCTTCTGTGGATCCCTAGTGATATCTGCATTGCTTACTGTACTTATTTCCTTGTTTCACTTGAAAGAAAGTTACTGTTTGTCGTTTTTGCATTTAAGTTACCTGTAACACATTGCATTTAAATTACCTGGCACTTGCTCACTAAAGCAATTATATAAGTCAGCACTAAAAAATTAAAAGCACTACACCCTCACAAACTCCCCTTGAGTAACTTGTTCCCCATTAGCCCTTTTTTTCAATTATAAAGGAATTCCCAATACTATTCTAGCATGTCCAAAGGTCAGTTGTCAATCTCTTTTCCGGTCCAGCTGGTGAATCTGGGAATCTTGAGGCAATGTTACAACAGCCACATGTACACAGACAACCCTCTCCTCCTCCCAACAAATTCCAACACATGTGAGAGATGCAACCATATAGCCATACTGGAGGCTAAGCTCTCTCAACTCAGTACTGGCGAAACCAGTCAGGAGGAGAAGGAAACCACACTGACTACAATTCCAGTATCGCATAGACCTACCATGACAGTAAACCAAACACATAAACACACAAAAACATACTAGGAGGCTCTAAATAAAAATCTGCCTAAGCAACAGAGACCTCCAAAGCAGGCACCCAAGCAACCGCTACCCCAAAACAAAACACGTGCAACACATAGCTCACAAAGCCAGTGTGCTGAACAGTCACAGCCCTTAAGGCTAAACAACACACCTGATACACTTGTAATAGGTGACTCTATTGTCAGGCACACTGACGTCCCGCTCACCAGGCTGAACAAGGAGAAGGTCACGGTGAGCTGCCTGTCAGGCGCTAGGATCCGCCACATAACACAAGCACTCAGGTCACTCCAAGGCAAGAACAAATATGACTCAGTCATTGTCCATGCTGGTGTGAATGACCTGAGATGTACCTCCCTGAACTACATGAAAAGAGACATAGAGGAGCTCTCTGAGCATGTAGCCCAGGCCGGTATGACCCTGACCTTGAGTAGCATCTTACCCTCACCAAAAATGATGCCACAATATGAAGACAAGATGATCAATTTCAACAATTGGCTTAAGTATTGGTGTCATTCAAAGGGGATCCAATGCCTGTCAGCCTGGGATGACATGCTCGACAAGCCACGATGCTTCGCTAGGGATGGCTTGCACCTGTCACCCCTGGACTTTTGGATATTGGCAAAGGCTCTTGCTACCCCCATAGTGCCTTTTTTAGGCAATGCTCAAAAGACAAACCCACCTCCATAGGTATCACAAGGGGTAAGAAACTAAGAGTAATGCTACTCAATGCCAGAAGTCTAAACCTCAAGATGCATGCACTCGAAACTCTCCTTAGCATGGAGAACATCGATATCTGTGCAGTAACAGAAACCTGGTTCAAGGCTCCCGAGAGCACCCCAGCACTACCAGGTTATACCTCATACCATGTTTTTCGGCCCCAAAACCTGGACCGAACCACAAAAGGAGGGGGAGTATGATACACACACCTCCAGTTTGGTGGCACAGCGTGAAGCATTAGAGACTATCTATGTGCAACTAACAGAGGGTAAAACTGCCTTCCAGTTTATAGCCTGCTACAGACCACCCTCCCAAACCCAGGAACCCCACTCGGCCTTCCTGAGAACACTGGAAAATATGAAGGTCTCTCCAAACACCATTATATTGGCCGACTTCAACTACCCAAACATAGACTGGGAGCATTACTCTAGCTCTAACACCCTAGCCCAAAGGTTCCTAGAATTTATAAACTCAAATGCTATGGAACAACTTGTTACAACTCCCACAAGAGGGGGAAACATACTGGACCTGATCATCACCAACATGGGGACTCTATGCTCCAGACCAGAAGTGTATCCCTCATTGGTAAGATCAGACCATAAACTAATCACACTGGATATTCACATCCCTACTCCAGCCCCTGCCCTGAAAACCAAAGTGAAAAACTTCTCTAAAGCAAATTTCACACTCCTCAAAACTGAGGTAGAATCCTTCAAAGCCCCCAGACCTGTGGAAAATACGGCCCAGACCGCAGAATCCTTTATAAACGCATTCTATGAACACCTTCAGGAATGCATGGATCATGCAATCCCAAATAACACCAAGACCCAGTCCTCCAAAGGCAGATGTCCTGTCTGGTGGACCGCAGCCATAAACAAACTACACAATAGAAGGAGGAAGCTACTACATGATAGAGCAAAATACCAAAAAGGGAAGGCATCTCTGATCAGTATTAGCAAAAAACTACGGGCACTCATAAAATCATCTAAGGCCAGCTTCGAGAGAAAAATTGCACAGGACACTAAGGATAATCACAAGGCTTTCTTTAGTTATGTTAGGAACCTGGGTGGGAATTCCCAGATATGCTCAGAATTATCCAAAATGACAAAAAATACACCGAACCCACAGACATTGCCAACATCCTAGCTGACAGGTTCAGCGCAAACTCCCCCCCCCAACAAAAGGGCAAATATCTATCCCAGCAGAGTGCTGCCCCCCTGACATCTCATATGCTCAGGTAAGAGCTGCCCTCTCCAAAGCAAAAAACACAGCATCAATGGGACCAGACGGTGTCCCGGGCTGCATCCTACATGAACTCCAAGAAGAGCTAAACCCAAACATAAAACTACTGTTCAGTCTCAGCCTTACTGCAGGATATGTACCCAAAGAGTGGCGTAGAGCAACAGTGGTCCCTCTCCACAAAGGTGGTGCCTCAACAGATCCTGGAAACTATCACCCCATAAGCCTGACTAGCTCAGTCTGCAAAGCTATGGAAAGGATCATCATGGACCTCATAAATAAAGATATTGGGAACCTACAGACACTGGATCCTACCCAGTTCAGCTTTGTTAAGGGCAGATCCTGCCTCTTAAACCTGGTTGATTTCTTTGAAACAGTCACCAAGGACATTGACGATGGGAAGGTGGTCCACACAGCCTACCTGGACCTTGCAAAAGCCTTCAATACAATATCCCACTCGGGCATTATAGATAAGCTCACCAGCTTAAATATAAACCTCAATGTCACTAGATGGGTTGCAAACTGGCTCAAGGACAGAACCCACATGGTTAGAATTGCTGGAGCCATGTCAGACTCCAAACCAGTTACAAGTGGCATCCCACAAGGCTCAGTCCTGGGACCTCTCTTGTTCGGTATATATTTCTCTGAGGTACAGGCCCACACGGAAGGACTGTGGCTGACCAAGTTCGCAGATGACTGCAAAATGGGTGCCATAATCAACTCTCCAGCCAAGACAAGCATCTTCCAAACGGGAGTCATAGAAACAGACAACTGGTGCCAGAGCCATGGCCTCAAGCTAAATGCCAAAAAGTGTATAGTCATCCCCTTTGTCAAAACAAAGTGCCCACAAATTACCACATAGGTGGTAATCCATTAAGTACAGAAAAAGTAATTAGGGACCTGGGGACCCAAGTTGATAGCAATCTCTCATTTGGCATGCATGTGGCCAAAGTGGTTAGAAAAAACATTTTATATAGCCGACCTAATCATGAAGGGATTCACTTCTAGATCAGGGGAGGTCATCATGCCTCTTTACTCATCCCTCATCAGGCTCATAATTGAGTACAATGCCCCTTTTGGGATGTACCTTATCAGACACCTGCAGCAACTGGAAAGACCCCAAAAGTACCTCACCAAGAGGATCAAAGGGCTCAAACAGATGCCATATGCTGCCCGGTTAAAGAAACTCCAGCTCTACTCAATGGCATACCACCTGCTCAGAGGCGATCTGTGCCTGACGTATAAAGCCATGTCCAACCCGGAATTAATGGACATGCTGCACCTCAGAAAATCCAAATCCCATCGAGCTACGCTTGAGAGACTTGAACCTCAGCACTGAAATAAATAGGACATGCTGGAGGGACAGATTCATAACCCAGAGGCTCCCTTCACTCTGGAATAAAATCCCAGTCCAGGTTAGGCAGAGTCCCTCATTGACTCTCTTCTAGAGGAATCTTGATGAGTGGATGGGAGATTGTAGGTTTACCCCGGGTATCACTTCTGTGTCACTGTTAGACAGAGGCACAGTATACTAACCTCGAAAAAGGGCATAGCAAAATTAATTTAAAATGGGTGGCGAAAGCCAAACACACTCTGGCTAGGCTTATAAATGCCCTAGGGCAGATAGCCAAGTATGAACCTATGAACCTATGAACCAGTCCACATTGAAGTCACCCATAATAATTGTTTCTTGAGGTAATGTTTTACTGTTCCAGTGTACTATATTTTCTAATTTTTGGATATTATCACTGGTGGCATATAGATACCTATTATGTATATATGTTTCTTCAGGTTAATATTTAACTTAGCAAATACTACTTAGTTTAGTTAACATTACTTCAGCATTGTTAAGGTTTAGAGGTTTTTCATCTGAAGTTTCTGTAGAGAGGTGGCTTTTAAAGAGTAGGGCCACACCTCCTCTTCTTTAACTAATTCTGTCTATACATATGATATTATATTCTGGTGGTTGTATTTCATTGCTGGGGTGGTAGATTATAACCAAGTTTCAGTGAGAAGTACAATATCAGGGGAGTATAGGGAGACGTTAGCATGCAGCTGATAGATTTTGTTGTTGATATTTCTTATATTAATATTTAATAGTATGATATCAGATTTGTTGCTAGGAGGAATGATTGTAGATTGAGTTTGTATGTCATTTTGTGAGGTTGAGTTGTACAGTTCATAGATTGAGCCACAATTTGGGTGTATGTCCCCACTGAGAGTTAGCCTCAATGCTATGTTGATTAGAGTTTTCAAGAATCTGGCTATGTGTTTATCATATTTCTGAGAGATGCTAGGTATGTTTGGGTGAGGGAGAAGGGAAAACTGCATATGGTGTAGAGTTGTGATATTGAACATGGAGCTACATATGGGGATGTTTACTTGTTTGAGTGTTAGGGGGCAGCTAAGGGGAAGAAGGGGAAGGTTCATTTAGGTTGGAATGGTAAGAGGTGTTATATGCTGCTAATGTTAAAATTAGCAGAGTGGTTGTCAGTAAGTGCTGGTGGTTCATGAACTTTATTGAAGGATCGATGCTTTTAGCTTTTTTGTTATTGGAGGAGTTTTATTATTGGCATTTTAGTTAAATTGATTTAGGTAAGGATGTGTTGTTTGTAGTAGTAATTGAAGTGGGAGGGGTATAGAGGATTAATTTGAGTTAGAATGTATTAGGTGAAGTGTTTTGATTGGACCTACTGTCAAGAGGGAGTGGCTAGTTAAATATAAATTTAAGGAAAGTGGGGGTGAGTAGGAATGAGGGTAGGATAAGGAAGTGGAGTGAGTCTGAATGTAGCAAGGGTGAATGGAGTGGATTGAACCTCACAGGTTGAGCAGTGAGCAGTAGAAAAAATAATCAGGTACTACACTAAACAAAAGGTCAGTGTCTGCAACAGTTAACACACTGCGGTATTTAATGTTATTTTCAAGTTAGTCCCTTGTATGCAAGTACTTAAATCTGTAGAAAGTATCACTTATCAAGTAAATACTATTACTTTTAGGTTATACACTAACCTAATCCCTAGTTATTTGCAAGAAGAAAGGGGGCAGGGTAGTCAGTAGCATTCTAGCTCGTGTGTGAGCCACTATGTAGCCAGTTTAGAAAGTGTACAATACACAGGTTCCATTATACAATAAAGTTTAAAATCACATATATTGAATGCACTTTAATTTGTAGGAAATAGGTATTTGCTGGGTCTCAGGCGTGTAGCGCAGATGCCGTGGAAGACGTTGTTAGGAACAAGTACTTGATGGAGTGCTCAAGTTGTGGTTCATTTTAAAGTATGAGTTAATATCTCATGGGTTATGCATTAATTGTTTAAATCTAAATGAGTTAATATTAATTCTGGAAAGTAAGACATGGGACTGTCAGATAAGCTATACCTGTAGTAGTGGAATAGGTTTAAGAATGGTTATCTAACTTGTCACTTCTTGGAAGGCAGACTGCAAAAATCTTCATGCAAAGAAATTTAGGGAAACTGACCACAAGAATTTGCATAAAAAGGTTAAGAACACGACTGTTAACAGCATAAATATTTCACATAAGCACTGAAAGAATGTGAACAAAAAAGTAGCACAAGAGGAGGATTTAGTTAAGAAAAAAAGAAGAAAAATAAAAATGGTGATATGAGTAATGTACAGGTGGGGAATCCTCTACCAACCTTGAAAAATGCCAAGGTTTATGTAATAGAATGTTCTCCTGTCACACAGTGTAATAAGATTGCAGACTTAAGTCTGAAAGCAAAAACATTTTATTTACTATTACAAAATAACATTTCTTCACCAACTACAGAAGAATCAGGTACATTAGAGAAAGGGAGTAAACAAGCCATTGAAAAAGGGGATATCCAGTAAGTGGTGCAGTATATACAGACTCAGTTGTAAAAAGTAATATTACACTGCCGAAGGAATATCCATGTCTATTTATTGAAACAAATTATATTGTCATAACGACAGATAATAAACATAGCATCAGTTTTGAATGGTTGCCTCAGTGAGTTGGTTGAAAAAATTCTCATCATGAATGATACCTAGAAAATTGAGACTACAGTTAACAATAAAAAGTGATAGAATAGATGATAGACAAGATGTTACCACTAACAGAAGATTAAAAAGAAGAGCAATATGGGGGGGGGGGGGGCAGTCATTCAATAACAAGTGGAAGGAATGTGACAATAATCAAATACTTCCCTGCTCTGATAGTACATTGCTGAAAGAACAAGAAATTTCATTCAATAGATAAGGATAAAATAACTGTTTCTTGACTTCCAGGGTTAAGGTTAACTGAATTTTCTGACTTATTTCCAAGAATTCTTATGACAAAATGAAAATACAATATAATAATATTTCAAAGCAAAAGATTTACTTTACATACCATAAAATCATGTGAACAAATACTTCAGAAAAATGAAATGATGGATTTTTTTTCTTTTGATTTTACAATCTGTAAGATTATTCCTTCAGCTTGATGGTCAGATTATATGTATAAGACATGGCTGAGACAATTGGGTTCCACATATAATATTTAAGTTAACAATTTGTGAGAAGAATTTATTTTTGATAACCAAATGAATGCTAAAGACAGATTGCATCTTATTCATTATGGGCTAAGGGATCTAAAAAGGATTGTACGCCCCAAAGATGATTACACAAGACATGATCAAGCTTTAAAATGTTTATTTTGTAATTTGCAGAGCTTGTGATCAAAAGGGAACACATAAAGGAGTATTATATTAGTTGAAAACTATAAGATAAAAGCCATCATCGAAACCTGGAATTCTTATAGTTTAGACATTCCACATTACAATAAATGAGTACTTGAGAAAAAGTTAAAGGTGCGGAGGTGTCACATTCTGGATGCACCATTCCATCCCTTCTTGTTTAATAGATGCTAATAATGATTTATAAGGAATTTCAGTTAAATTAATATATTTTACTCCCAAAGGATTAATTACAATTGTTCTTTATTATACACCTAATATGCATTCTTTGAGACCTAGGGATTATTTATCTAAGTTTAGTTTGTTTTTGGATGCTAACAGCCAGTTATTATTAGGAGATTTTAACTATCTTTGCATTAATTAAGACGCAGATATTATGAATAATTTTTATGTAATACAGTTTTTAAATATATTAGCAAACCACAACCTGATCCAACTAGTTGAGGCACCAACTTATGGTAAAAACATCTTAGATTTTATTTGTACTGATTTAACTAGAACAATCAGTAATGTATGAATTTCCTCTCCTCTTGGATCTCTAGAACATTACTCATTTTGTTCAATTTATCTGTTTCATATTTAAATAATAATAATAATGCAAAAATGTTACAGTTTTATCTTATTGATTATGATTTTTATAAGAGCAAAGATATGTTCAATAAACTGGAGAGAATTATCTCATTTTTTCAAATGGAGGTTTTAAAAGTGTAGAAAATATACTCATTCATGGGATTGGAAAAACTACACTTTGCTAAATGAGAAATAATGTGGACAAACTGCCTCATTAATGAAGCTCACAAACAAGAAAATTGTACAAGAATAATAAGAGACAATTACAGATAGCCAAAAGATTTCCAAATAAATACAATAGAAGAAGGTTTAATGAATGTAGAAAGCATCTTAAAGGTGTGATTTAATTAGTGAAGATTAGATTTCAGAATACTTTAGCATAGGTTCATAAGTTTGTAGGTTCGTAGGTTGGTACTAGGCTACTGGCCCTAGGCTCTATACAAGCCTAGCCATAACAATTCCCTAGATATTTCTTCCTACAATATTTACTTCCCTGGACCCGTGTCTAGCAGGGTGACTGACATTATTACTGGGGTGAATTTTCTACCTTCCATCCAATCATCAAGGATCCTTTTGAAGAGGGCCAACAAGGCGCTCTGCTTGACATGTATTGGCAGTCTATTCCAGAGTATGGGGAGTCTCTGGGTCAGGAATCTATCCCTCCAGCATGTTTTCTTCATTGTGATGACAAGGTTTAGATCCCTGGAGCATGTGGCTCTGAGGGATTGGGATTTCTTTAAGTGGAGCATGTCCAAAAACTCAGGGTTTGACATGGTCCTGTATGTTAAGCAGAAATTGCCTTTGAGTCGATGAAATGCACAGAGTATAGCTGGAGTTGTTTTAGAGGGTCAGCATATGGCATCTGCTTTAGGCCTGTGATTCTTTTAGTGAGGTATTTCTGTGGCTTTTCCAGCTGTTGCAGACGTCTTGTGAGGTATATACCAAATGGGGAGTTATACTCTATAATGGGTCTAATGAGGGATGAGTACAGTGGGACAATGACCTCCTTTTACCTGGATGAAAAGACCTTAGTGATGAGGTGTGCCACATCGAAGGATTTCCTGAGTGTTGTGGCAATGTGGTTATCAAAGGTGAGACCACCGTCCATCTGTGTCCCTAAGTCTCTCATCACACTTTCGGTGTTTAGTGTACTGCCACCTATGTGGTAATTCATGGGTACATGTTTTTTACCAAAGGGGATAACTATACATTTCTTGGCATTAAGCTTGAGCCCATGGCTCTGGCACCAAGCATCTGTTTCTGTAAGGCCCTTTTGTAGAATATCCACATCATTTGGGGATTCAATAATGGCTCCCAGTTTGCAGTCATCTGTGAACTTTGTTAGCCAGAGTCCCTTAGTGTTGGCCTGTACTTCAGAGAAGTAGATGCCCAACAAGAGTGGTCCCAGGAATGAACCCTGAGGTACTCCACTTGTCACTTATCTGGAGCTGGATTTGGAGTCGGCTACTTTTCCAATCTGGGTTCTGTCAGTAAGCCAGTTGGCAACCCATTGAGTGACGTAGGGATTTATGATTCCAGAGTGGGGGATGGTGCCAAAGGCCTTGGCAAGGTCCAGATAGGCTGTGTGGACCACCTTACCATTGTCCACAGCTCTGGAGACTGATTCGAAGAAGTCAATCAGGTTCAGGAGACAAGATCAGCCCTTCACGCACCCAAACTGGGTGGGGTCCAGTGTTTGAAGGTTGCCAATGTCTTGTTTATATGTTCCATGATAATGTGTTCCATGCCCTTGCAGATCAGGCTCGTCAGACTGATGGGACAGTAGTTCCCAGGATCCAAGGTGGATCACCCCTTGTGGAGTGGGATAAATGTAGCTGTGCGCCACTCAGTGGGCATGAAGCCTGAGGTGAGGCTATAATTAAACATGACACTTAGGTGAGGTGCCAGTTAATTTTGTAGCTCATGTAGTACACAGCCCAGGATGTCATTTAGCCCCATGGATGCTGTATTCTTAGCTTTGGAGAGTGTGGTTTCTACCTGTGTGGCCATGATTACCAGAATTTGGTAATCTTTTGATATTGAGATGAGCCCTTTAGGGGGTGAGAGGGGGTGAAGTTGGCACAAAATCTATCTGCCAGGATATTGGCAATATCCTTGGGATCAGAATATTTAATGCCATTCTGTTGTAGCTCAGAGCATATCTGAGCATTGCCATTTAGATTCTTGACATACTATAGAATGCCTTGTGGCTGTCTTTGGAATCTTTGGCAATTTTATTTTATATTCGTAATTAGCTTTTGAGGATTTTATGAGGGATCTCAGCTTCTTACTGAGGCTGGTAAGGGAGTTTTTTGCATCCTGGGATTTTCCTCTTTTCTGCAACAGTTTCTTACTTCTGTTGTATAGTTTGTTTATGGCAGAGGACCACCAGATTGGCTTCCTTTTTTTGGAGGAGAGCATCTTGGTTCTATTTGGGATGGCACGATTCATGCACAAGTGGATTTGCTCCTATAGGACCTTAGTGTAGTATTCAGCAGTCGAACTTTCAGATCCCGTCAGCATGGGTGTCATGAAGTTTGTCACTTCTGACTTGAGTAGTATGAAGTTGGCTTTGGAGAACTTTTTTATGGAAGTTTCCTTACTGGGGGGTGGGGGTGGGATGTGGATGTCAAGGATGATTTGCTTATGGTCAGACCTGACCAATGAGGGGGTGACCACTGGTGTGGAGCATCTATTTCCCATGTTGGCAATGACCAGGTCTAGGATATTGGAGCCCCTGGTGGGACAATGGATTAGTTGATCCAGGGCATTGGAATTTATGAATTCCAAGAACCGTTGGGAAAAGGTGTTGATACCCAAGTAGTTTTCCCAGTTAATGGCAGGGTAGTTGAAATCATGCAGTCTTAGGGTGTTTGGTTGTATCTTAATATTTTCCAGTATGTTTAGAAAGGTATAGTGAGAATCGTGGGGCATGGTGGGGGATCTGTAGCAAGCTACAATTTGAATTGCAGTCTTACCTTGTGTTAGTTGCACCTGGAGAATTTCAGATGCATTGTGTTGGGCAACTAGCCTGGTGGTGTGAATATCCTTGGTGAATATGGTCATTCCTCCACCTTTAGTGTTTTGGTCTTGGTTTGGTGACCAAAAAGTGTGGTAAGAGTTGTAGCCTGGTATTGCAGGGGTGCTCTCTGAAGCCTTGAACCAGGTCTCAGTTAGTGCACAGATATCAATGTTTTCTATTTTTAGGAGTGCCTCGAGATAGTGCATTTTGGGGTTTAGACTTTTGGCATTGAGTAGCATTACCTTCAGATTTTGCATGCTTGTGTCTGTTACAGTGGTGGTTTTGTCCTTTGAACCTTGCCCAAAAAAGGCACTATAGGGGTGGCAAGAGCTTTAGCCAGCAATCTGAATCCCAGGGGTGACAGGTGCAGATCATCATGGCAAAGCATCATGGTTTGCCAATCATGTCTTCCCTGGCAGACAGATACTGGATCCCCTTTGAATTACACCACAAGCTTAGCCAATTGATGAAGTCAATCATTTTGTCCTTATACTGTGGTATCATTCTGGGCAAAGGCAGGATGCTACTCAGGGCTAGGGTCATACCTGCCTGTGCCACATGATTCGAGAGCTTTTCCATGTCTCTTTTCGTGTAGTCCAGGGAGGTACATCTCAAGTCATTCACTCCAACATGGACAATGACAGAGTCATATTTGTACTTGTTGTGGAGTGACTTGAGTGCATGCATTATGTGGCAGATCCTGGCACCCGACAGGCAACTGACTGTAATGTTTTCCTTGTTTAGCCTGGTGAGTGGGTCGTCAGTGTGCCTGACTATAGAGTCATCTATGACTAAAGTGTTGGGTACATTGTCTTGCCTTAGGAGCTGTTGGGTGCCACACTGGTGGAGCTATGTGTCACTTTGGTTGTGACTGGTGTTTGTTTGCATTTCAGCTTCGGAAGTCCTTGTTGCTTGGACAGGTTAATGTTAAGGGCCTCTGCATATGTGGGTTTAGTGTTGCTATGTGTGGGTGCTGATTGTGTGGGTTTTGAAGGGCTATGTGTTGCTTGAGGTGTAGTGCAGGTGTTAACCTTCTCCTCTTGACTGTCTAGCACAATCTTGGCTGGAGAGAGCTTTGCTTCCAGTTTGGCTATGTAAGTGCATCTCTCACAGGTTGTAATGTTGGGTGGTAGGAGGAAGGGATTGTCTGTGTACATGAGGCAGTTGCCGCATTGCCCCAGTACGCCCAGATTCACCAGGTGGACAGGAGAAATCACCAGAAGCTGACTCTTGGACATGCCTGTTTAGGTGCTTTTTGTAAAGTACAAATTTTCCCTTACCTTTGCAAGGTACTTTGCAATTATAGGCTGTTTAGTGCCTATGATTAATTTCTCCTTATTGACAAGGAGAGTTGAGTGCCTTTATCAGTTTCAGGCTTCCTAGTGCTTTCTAGCAGGTTCTAGAGCAAGTGCTAGTCACAGGGGTCAGATTTTAGTGCTACTACTGAGAAACCAGTTTGTTTTAAGGGAAAATTTGAAGAGCAGACTTTCTGGCACCTGGAATAGTTTAACTGTAGCCCCACGGTGCTGCATGATGCAAAAAACAATGCACACACATGCACATTTTTAAGCCAGAAAGTTGAAATGGATAGAAATCAGCCCAAAAAGGCTAACAAAATTACAATTTCAGAGCTCTAGTGTTAGATAGGCAGTACAATGCTCACCACTCCCACTGGTAAGCAGTAGGACTTCCCTCTACCACAACAAGGTCTAGATAGCTCTGAACATAGAAAATAAAGTCCTGAGACAAGCAAAGCCTGGGATCTGGACTATACTGGCTAGGAAAGGTGGGAAACGAACAAACAAGATAGTATTGTTTAATCCTAAAGGATTTTATAAATACATACATTAATTTAGGAATAAGGTTAATCAAATAAATGTAACAGAGGTAAGTGGACATTTACTTGAAAATCTGAGATCAATAACTAATACTTTTTAATATATTTTCCTGAAAGTTGCTTAGAGTCTGTTCAAGAGACTGATTTAAATTTATTATTTGAGACAGACAAGTCTGAGGAATGTTACAAATGATATGATGCATAAATTAAATACGACTAAGAAATGTACATTTGGAGGTCTGGACAATATTCCAGCCATAGTATTGGTTAAGAAAAAAAATATTTTAGGACTTATACTACCTACAATATTTAATAAGCTACTTATATCTGGATATGTGCCACTTTTATGGAAAAATTCCATGATTATTCCTCTGTATAAGAAGGGAAATAAATTATTAGTTATAGAAAGGTGAGTTTCAAATTTATTTTATATAAATATTTTGAAAGATGCTTTAGTGAAATTATTACAAATGATAATAATTTTACTTTAAGAAACCTTTCTCAGCGTGGATTTATTAGTAGTCAATCTACTAAGAAAAACATGGCAGGTGTTGATAATAATGTTACCAGACTCTTGATTTTGAGTTTTGTACTATAGTAATCTTTTCAGGCTTAGCAAAAGAATTTGATCTGTTAAGCTACCAATCAATTTATACTGCATTACTTATATTTCAGAAAATTTAATCAGATGGATTGTTAATTGGTTAATAGTAAGGAAACAATTAGTGTTAAATCAGAATAATTGAGAGTATGTTCTGGAATCCCACAGGACTCAGCACTTGAGCCATTCTTGTTTAATATATTTTTTCCATGATACTCACAATAAAAAAGTTTTGGTTATACAAATCTGCAGATAATTGCAAAATTGGATTGCTTGCTGAAAAGGAAGAAGAATATTCAAGTTCAAATGTAACATTATTGTCATTCAGACCATACACAATGCACAGCTGAATGAAATTACATTTATCCAAGCACATGTAAAAATCAGAAAAAATCACATCAACACAGAAGCAAAAAGACATAGACAACATCAGGGGCAACAGTTACAAGTGAAGGCACAGAAAGCACAAAGCTCCAACAGCAGTGATTTCCAACAATCCAGTCTATTCACATCGCCGCCAACTCCCTCTCCAAAACCAGAATATTCTATGTCCGATAAGGTCCCTTTCAGCAACACAGACCAATGTATGATGCAAGCAGAAGCCTGGCAGGCAAAACTTGGGCATCTGCTGTTAAACTACACTTTGTCAGGTAGCCTGTACCTTTACTAAATGAAAACACTGAAACAGTTCTGCTGTTATGACATTCATTTACTGCTCAAGAGGTTTACATCTAACTTAACAATGAAAGGTATATACATCAAAAATGTACTTCAGCTTACAGCATTGGGTCTGCAAGAATAGAATAATCAAAGTCTCTGATACAAAAGAAAAAGTCCTAATCTTTATAGTATCTTTTCTGCCTGCATCAGCAGTTTAGAGAATTTGACAGAATACTAAATCTTTATTTTGAAGCTGGTTTGCTGACAGTTTGTTTTCCATATTTTAAACATTCTGTTTCTGACAAATAACTCTTTTCTTCCTTGGCCTATCTTGCGTATCATGTTGACGAGACACAGCTGCATACAAGAGTTCGGCTTGACCTGCTTGTAGACAATAAGTTTCACAAACTGCATAGTTTATAAGAGATAAAATATTTTACTTCTGATTCTTATTAACAATGAATGCCAAGCTATAGTTTTGCCAAGTTAGGTAACTGAGTTTAAACTGAGCGAACTCTACAAACTGAAACACAGAACATTTATTTCACATTTTCAGAAAAATCCACATAAATCCTTTTTAACCTGTTCTTTACTCTCACAATTCCCACTTTTTATTTAAAAAGTGGAAAATGACTGTTCATTTTCAATTTTTTCTTTAACTGTACACATTGAAACCTTCTCCAGTTTATTCAGGTTCGCCATCATGATTTCCTGAACTCTATAAGATTTTGCAAATGCCAACTTAGGTAGCAATTCCAGATAGTTAGCTTGACTATAATGCCTAACACTACTAATACAAGATGTATCAACCAATTTAACAGATTTTTTCCTAATTCTGACCAACCAGTAAAGATATCCCACCAATTGTGAGCAGTGTCTTTGTTGTTCTTTTCAGGCAAACTAAGTAGTTTCTCTTTTGCAATTATGCTTAATTCCTCATAATACAGAATACTTTTATTTCTTTTTTCCAGATACTCTCTGAGAATTTTAGTATTGTTCATTATGTTCTTTAAATTATCCAAAGATACAGCTATATTGGGAATCTGTATTAAGTCATAATTCCAGTTCTTGGAAATATTTACTTCTATGGGTTCAGAAAACACATAGCTCTTATTATTCCATTTAAGTAAATCAGCATGTGATAAACATCCTAGAAAAGGTAATTTTAAATTATGACCTACGTCTTGATCTGTAACCAGATAAATATACTGAGGAGCCACTTCTATAAACATTTGAAAAGAAGAAGGCATAATAGTCCATTTACACAAATTAACAGAATGCTGAAGTAAGCATGGTTCATAGGAGAATGCTTTCCACAAATTAGTCCATTTTGAGTCTGTGTACAATACTCAGTTTTATGTGTTTTTCCTCTCATATCTATATAATTACCTTCAAAATGTGGCAACCAATACTCATACCTTTCTGGTACGTGAAATATCATAGGTAACACAGTAAATTGACACATAATAGTGGTATCAGTAACATTATAATGCATAAACTTTCCTGTACAATATTATGGAGTACAGTATGTTACTTCAGTTGTTGTATGTTGCTGTATCTTGTGGCTTTTCCTGGTTAGGGATCACCACAGCGGAACTCCGGTCTGCTAATGATTGGCAGTAGATTTTTACATACCGAGTTGCCAGCCCTGATGCACAACCTTCAACGAAGATATGCCCATTCACGCATGTCTCCACACAGAAGATGCTTTAGCTGAGAATCGAACAGGACAACGTCTTACTGTGAGGCAACAATGCTACCACAGCACCACCACCGCAGTTTACTTCAGTAAATAACCTAATCCAATCGGTATCAGGTATCCATTTGTTAAACAATTGTTGCCAAACATTTTCATTTTCTAACATAAGTTCAGTTTGTACTCTATTTTTCTGAATTTCCACATACAAAGACTGAATAGTGCATTTTGTCTAATTTGCAAAAATTGTCATGTTACCATCAAATTCTAACTGATATAGCTGCATAACATCATAATTGTCTAAAAAACTGCTGCTGATAATTTATATTGTGCAGGTGTGTCTTCCATATTTCTGGATTTCAATTACGATATTATCCATTGTCCCAAAATCGAGCACCGTCAACAAAGATGGATGGCCTATCTTCCTGAAAATCAGGAAACAGAATGGACTTTTCTGGATTTGAAATGTGCTTAATGCATTTGTGTCATTTTCCTTCATATCTCATGAAGTTAGATAAGTAATACTTATCTCCTGCCTTTATTGTAACTTGCTTGACACTAAATAATGCCAACCATTTTGCAAACACTGCTTGACTGACATTATCAATCAGTTTATTTAGCTGAGTCTAATTTATCAAAGCCTGTATGGCATAATGTGGTGTTTATACTATAATGTCTTTAGAGAAAGCTGTTACATATTCAGTTTGTTTTAAACCCCAGTAAATTGCCAAAAGTTGCTGAATGCACAGGTGGTATCCCTTCTCAACATGTGTCACCTTCCTACTAAAAAATGTAATGGAACGTAAAGTCTTTTCCATTCTGGATCAGATCCCTGAGGCCACTTCTGTAAAAGCACAACAGAGAGAGTGCTGGGTCCAGCTGCTGCATGTAACACAAAGGGATGTGTTAGACTTGGAGCTACTAGTTCTGTAGCCTTGGCCAATGCTGCCTTCAAATCACAAAAAGACGTATTTTCCTGGGGTCTGGCTAGAAATCATGTCATACAGAGGAGTTGCCATACTGACGTAATCCTCTATAAATTCTCAAATATAATTCGCAATACCCAGAAATTTGTGCAAATCCAGAATGGAAACCAGTTTATCCATTTGCAAGATTTCCTGCACCCTCTTCAAACAAGGAGTATGCCTGGAAGGACGTAAAGTAGTACCTAGAAATTTTACTTCAGATGACATGAATTGTACATTTTCACTTTTAACCTTAGACCCTGCCTCCTGCAGTGTTTGAAGGACCTGTGTCACTTTAGCTCAATTATGTTCTTTTGTTTTAGACTGTATTAGTATGTCATCAATGTAATGCAAAACAGATTCATCAGATTCTAGACCTTGTAGCAGTTGTCCAACTACTTAGTGAAATATAATCGGACTGTTTTAAATCCCTGCAGTAACCATGTCATGACATACTGTTCATTTTGAGATGTAAAGGCAAACCTTTGCCAATCTTTTTCCTGCAGTAGTACTGCAAAGAAACCATTAGCTAAGTCTATGACCATAAACCACTGACTTTGTGGTTTTATTCTTGCTGCTAGCTCTGGGAACCCTGGAATCAGATGATCCTGGGGATTCGTAAATTGGTTTACTTTTTGTAAATCAATAACCAATCGGTAAGTGCCATCTTTCTTTTTAACTGGCCATATGGGTGAATTTGTTGGGTTATTTCCCTTTTGAATTATTCCCACATCAAGCCACCATATGCAATTTTGCATGTCTGTCTCTGCTTTTTTTGGGATGAGTTACTGTTTTTGAAACGGTGGAATAAAATCTTTGTCACTACCGCCAGAAACTGTTTCCTGTAGCTTCCTGCAGTCTGTGGGGCCTTGAGACCACAACATAGGGAACTGTTGTTTTACCTTTAATCATACTTTATTTTTAGTAGGGCTGACAGTACAGCCCTTTTCAGAACTGTTTGATACATGCATTGCCTCAATCATACATAACATGGGACCTTGTCCTTGCCATATAATACCATTATGGAGGTCTATGACAATTTCCATTTTGGACAATATATCCATTTCCAAGATTGTGGAGGTGCAAGAATTATGCATCAAAAATACCCCTTTCGATGGTTTTCCTTGATGGGAGAATTGTACTTGTACAGGTTTATTACCTATGGCTAAACATCCAAAACCATTAAAACCTGAAATGCATGTATGTTTAGACAAATGACTACCTGTCACTGAGATGGCCACTCCTGTATCTAGAACATATTTCCACAGGCTCCCCTCTATCCAAATGTTGATAAGTGGTCATCCATCTTTCCCTTTTATGAAGTTAGTCAAGAAAGAGACTTGAGTGGGGGGGGGGTCACACCCCTATAGTAGATCTACTTTTCACCCCAAATTATTGGTGGTATTGGACTGCAAAGGACATAACTGTAGTGTTTTTTCGACCTCTTCACAGTCAACATAGGATTGATTAAGTTTATGATGCAAGGCTATTTGCTGCTAATAATTATTTTTTCTTAATAAACTTTTTATTGATTTATAAACAATACAATTTAGGAGTTGACTTAAATATAAAACAACTTGGATTAAGCAAATTTGCAACTCATATAAGTATTAAAAAGAGATCAGAATAAAAATAACCTCACTCAATATGTACAATATATACAATAGGTAACCATAAAGTAAAAAATATTAAAAATACAGATTCTATGACTTAATAATATTCCAATTTTGGGTATAAAGAAATTTCTAAAACACCAGACCAGAGAAAGATTTGAGGTATTAAATATTAATAATACTCAAAACCTTCTCTAATACTAAATTTTTGAAAGCCATTTTTTTTGGACTCTTAACCATGTTTTTTTGAGCATCAATATATAAGTAAGCCATTTTTTGGAAAATATCCCAATTCAGTTTGGTACGATCAAGCCAATTTTGAGTTATGTAAAGTTTTATTAAAGAGCAAATAAAAATAATAACTTGAGTGTCGAATTTGGAGAGATAAATTATCGGAATGTGAAGTATAGCAATTTCCCAGGACAAAGTAGATTTATGATATCCCATTCTTTGTAGTTTTACTTTTAAAGAGGTCCATAGTCTATGGGAAAAATGACAGTACCATAGAATATGTAAAAGGTCCGCATGGGGATAAGAACAACATGTGCAAGAAGAGGATTTATTAGGATTAAATTTAATTTATAAGGAGTGTAGTAAGCATCATTGTTAATCATTAATTGTGAGTACAGTAGTTTCTTAAATGGAATAAAATCCCTAGTATATCTGATAGCCAAAAGTTTTTGATTTTCAGTTATTTGAGAATTATATTTTAACCAACTGCTTGAGAAAAGACAGTTCTGATCCAGCACTAGATTCTTTATTAATTTGTAGGATCTTGATATCATTTTACCAGATGAAGATAATGTTTTAATTATCGTATTTAGATTATTTAATTCATGTTCTATAAGTTCTATAGGTTCATATTTACGCACAATTACTTCTCTTAATTGGCGTAATATTGTAGAATGACTCCAATTAACATTAAGAATTTTACGCAACTCTATTAAGGATAATTCATTATATTTCAGGATATTCCAGACTTTCAAATTTTTTAATGAAGGATAATTTGTTAGATTAAAAGGAGAGTTATCTATCATTATATTAGGATTTAGATGAAGTGGCTGCAAAAGATGAGAATACTTATCTAGATTACATAATTTTAGTAAACCTTGAAAAGATTTAATCTTTTGTTTAAGAAAAATAGAAATTTTACAACTAATTTTCATCTCAAGAGAAATAAAAGGAATAGCTTCTGGATTTATATTTTTAGATATAATGTAATTATACCAAATCTTAACCCATAAAGGATAATTTATATCTTTACTATTTTTAAAATTTGAAATAGTTAAGAGCTTATTTGATGAAATAATTAGATAATAAAGATAGAAGTTTGGCAATCCCAAACCACCTTTATCCTTAAAATTTGTTAATCTAGAATATGAGATTCTAATAGATTTGGGAAACTACAAGAATTTAGCTAACTCTATATTTACTTTCTCAAAGAAAGACTTAGGAATTATCTGATCAGAGGAATTAAATTGGTACAGGAATTTTGGTAAAATATTCATTTTAATTATAGCGGCTTTTGATAGGAGTGATAAATTTAAGTGCTCCCATCTAGTAATATCCGAAATTATTGAATTCCAAACTTTACTTAAGTTATTTTGAAAAGAAGAGTGATTGTTATGTTCCATGTTAATTCCTAGATATTTCATACCAAAAACTATCTGGGTTTGTTGATCAGAAAACAAGTACAATTTATGGACCCGATGATTTAAAGGAAAAATGTGCATTTTTGAAGGATTTATAAGATAATTCGAGGCAGAAGAAAAACATTTAATAGAATTAGTTATTTTACTAAAGTCAGATATGGGGGTTTGAAAGTATAATATGAGGTCATCAGCAAAGGCAGAAAAATAATTTTTTGTGTTAAGAATCCTAGGGACTTTGTGGAAAGTGTTTTGAGTAATAAACAACAATAACGGTTCTAAATATATATTAAAAAGAAAAGGGGATAAAGGACAACCTTGCCTTGTGCCTCTGGTAATCTTTATAGGGGAAGAAAAGTAACCATTAATATAAAGTCTAGTAAACATATCTTTGTATAAAGTTTTTAAGAGGTTTATAAAGAATAAAGGAAAATTAAAGCATGACATAGTTTGAAAAAGAAAATTCCAACAGACTCTATCAAAAGCATTTGATGCATCCAGAATCAGCGCATAAATTGGGTTAGAATCATTTTTTATAAGATGTATAATAGATTCTAATGTCAGTGTATTATCCCAAGTATGTCTGTGGGACATAAATCCTGATTGATCTTGAGAAATAATTGAAGGCAAAACTTTTTTCAATCTGTTGGCCAGAATGGATGCCAAAATCTTTATGTCTAAATTGATTAAGGAAATAGGCCTATAATTAAATGGGTCAGTTTTTTTTTATTATTTTTCAAAATTAATATGGTTTTAGAAGTATTCCAATGAATATCTGAAATACCCTTAATTTTTATATAATTATAAACTTTAAAGAGAAAGGGAACAATAACCGATTTAAAAGATTTGAAAAATTCAGGTGTGAACCCGTCTGGACCAGGAGATTTACCAGATTTAAGACTATCAATTGAATCAGAAATCTCTTGATGCGTTAAAGGAGCAGAAAGCAGTTTTTGTTTATTATCATTTAACTTGGGGAAATTTAAAGAACTGAGAAAGTTTTTTATATGATTATCATTCAACGTATTAGATGGTTTTGAATATAACTCTGTATAGAGTAGTGTAAAAAGATGAATAATCTCTTCATCTGGGTTGTATAATTTATTTTTGTACAATAATGATGAAATTTTTGGTTTTTCAATATTATTTTTAATTATTCTAGCCAAAACTTTAGAAGGAACTTGAGCCCATTCTGAATATGTTGCTAACAATCTTTGATCAACTAAAGAAAGGTTATTCTGATGTAACAAAATTAATTCTGTTTGACAATCTAATATTTGCTTTTCCAAACTAGTGTCTTGATTCAGTCTAAACTGATTTTCAAGAGAATGAATTCTAGATTTTAAGAACTCTTCCTTTTTGTTGTAATGTTTTTTAAAATATGCAGCTTTACTGATAAATATACCTCTTAATTTCACCTTACATGCAGCCCATTGAATATCGTAAGGGATATCTGATACATCTAAATCATTTTCCATTTCTTGAATAGTTTCTGAGCACTGTATACAAATATTTTTATTTAAGAGTAAATTATTGTTTAGTGACCACTTATTTGAGTTAATAACATTTTTAATTTTGTGGGTAAAGTTGAGATTTAATAAGATTCTTGAATGGTCTGAAAGATATCTAGGTTCAATAGTAAAATCTGAAATAAATTTTGAGATATTATTAGAAATTAGAAAAAAATCCAATCTAGCCCATGAATGATAGCATTTTGAGTAATAGGTATAAATATCTTTCTTGTTTGATATTTTTATGGAGTGTAATGGATCAATTAAATTATGTTCCAAAATTAATTCATTAAGAGCCAAAGTTGCTTGAAGGTTATAAGAAGCAGAGCTGCTAGTACGATCAATTTCTGGATTTATTAACGCATTCCAATCTCCCCCAACTATAATGTAGTGATCTTTATAACATGTGAGTATATTATACATTTTTAAGATAAAAAAAACTGTTGTTGACTAAAAGGACCATATAAATTTAGAACTAAAATTGGTTTATCCAGATTATGAATAGTAGCAGTAAACAGACACCATCTACCTTCATTATCATATCTCTCATCAATGATAATTCCATTGAATTTTTGTTTAATAATTATTGCTACTCCCCGAGAATTAGAAGAATCTCCAGAGGCTATCTTCCTAATCCATTTTTTATTTCTCTCTTTGTCCCAAACAACCCGAGGGATATGAGTCTCTTGAATAAAACATATACTAGCTTGTGATTTAAATATCAAATGAAATAATAAAGATTTTTTGGATTTACTTTGGATTCCTCTAACATTCCAGGAATCAATTTTTAGGTAATTTGTCATAAAAGAGATGACTGGTTAATACTGATGTGATTAAAACATGGTATAATTTCTAGATTATAATTAAAATAATACCAAGAGCAAAGAAACATAACTAAACTGGTCTGATAATTAAATGAGAGTACCTTATAAAAAACAAACTTAGTAGAGATATATTATGAGATTTACCCATAACCCTCGTCCTTACCCTAGTGCCTGCCCACCTAACCCCTATTGATGAGGTGAAATCAAGAATAAACAAAATAGAATTTACAATTTTGGTTACCAAGTTTTCAAATTTAACAATATAAACATTACATATAATCCTTAAAAGGACTAAAATCAAGTCAATAACACTAAACATATTTACACATCTGTCTATACACAAGATGACCAACATAAAACAATCCCTATTCAAATATTTGAAACCAAACTCCTAAATTTGCGTAATATAAATAAGGTAAAAATGATTTTCCTCATGTGATTCTTATATATTTCTATTAATATACATCTAGATAAAATTGACATAAAATCCTATAATCAATAATTTGTTAGTATTATTTCTATAAAGTAATAAGTGAGTTGTATATTGAAATAAACCCAGTGAAGAAGAAGAAAAAAAAAAAAACCATTGAAACTAAATAAATAGCAGTTTCATTTGTGTATGACAATTATGATAACTTTCAGCAAAACATTTTGTTACTTACATAAGAATAAAATATGATAATCCCACATAAAGAAATTAACATTTAACTATTAAATTAAACCATATAACCAGCAGCTTATTATTACAGATCTGTTAAGAATCTAGATTTTAAACAGATTATAAATGACATATCATACATATTTTGCTATTGTCTTAATATACAGAAGTAAGATATATTTGGGCAGTAGTATTGATTAATGAAGGAAAGTCGCCCAAACACGATGGTTACTTCTTGTTTCTGCTGTTTAACTTTCGTGACACTAAAAACCAGCTGAATGTGTTAGAGAGTCTTTTCTCGTTTGTCTAGCACATCAAGAAAAATTACCCTGTATCAAGGTTATATGGCATTTGAAAACCTAAAGAAAAAAAAAACAATAGGAGATGTGTCCATCCACACACCGTGCCCCACAGTATCCATTAATTTACTGCCTCTACCTATACTCATGCTTCCATCTAACAAAGAAAGCGCACCCAATAATTACCAAAAATAACTAGACCATGAAAACTGTTATTTCCAAGACTTTGTCATAACGACCAGTGGAGATGTGCCCAAGGAGTGACCCCAACTGTATACAAGCAACACCAAATACTGTGCTCACTCGTCTGCAATGCATGGATGCAGCAGCAATCAACATGCAGCGAGAAGCAAGAAACAACAGCAGACTCAATACTAAATCACCTTTGCAATGCTTGCAACCACTATTTGTCTAGAAATACTCTCCACGTATAAAACATGAATATCCTTCAAACGCTAAAGCATTGAAACATCCCCTACTAAATGTCACTGTACATATACACGTAGCCATATCTCATTCAGTGAACTGAATGCAAAAGAGGAGCCAAACTGACCACACTGGGTTCACCACTCCCATGATATCACCATCCTGGGCTTCTGCACTTCGAAGAAAGCGCGTGCCATACAAGAAAAATAACTGTAATGCGATGTACAAACCAAATAACTCAAGCGTGTCTCGAGATATGCAGATCTTCCCTCCAAAATACCCAACAACTGACAATAAGAGAGAGCCAATCCTATAGTTAAAACACAGATAGTACTTCTCTAACTACCATGACAGCTATAGACCCCCAATGAATGTTGTCACAAGAATACTCTCGTCAGAACTATAAAACAAACAATTAGCACCTTAAAGTAAAGAATATAAATGATGGCACAACAAAATATTTCAAACGACCACAAAACACTATTTCCGCAAGTAGCTCATCACCATAAGAGCGCCAAATATCAAAATTTTTACCTGACTAAAGATGTTTCTAACTACATTTCTGCCGCAACAAAATATACACAGTATCAAGTTATGGAAACACCACTTCAGCAAGCAGCGCATCCTGTGAAAGCGTCGAACAATTAAATCGGAACTTGACCCAGAGATCTCGGACCACATTCCCCTATAGCCAACGAACACAACATCAATTCCATAAGGCATAACTCCAGCAAGTAACATATCACATATGAGCGCTAAATATTTAAATCTCTAACATAGCTAAAAAATTTCAAATTACATTTCTCTTGTGTCATGAAAAACGTAACATTAAGCCATATGACATTAGATCAGCAAGTAGCGTATCTGTGGAAGCGCTTAAATTAAAATAATAACATGACTGTGATAATCAAATTTCCTTCACATGACAAATAAAACAGACCCTTTAGCCATAAATCACAATGCTATCAAATAATGTATCATGTATAAACGCTAAATTTAAGATAGGTACTTGACTGTGATGTTCAGAAGTTCTTCTCTTGCGATGACATCACTGTGATATTCCGAAGACCATTAGAAGGAGCATGGACAAAACGGAGCTTCAGTTAAACATAAGTGACACAATAAACTCTGTGATACAGTCTCGAGATATGGGAAAATTCCCTCCAAAAAAGAGTCAATGGATTAAATAAGGCAAAATAATTTAACTGTGTAGATTTCTTTGCACATTTTCATCACATTCTATTTATAATATCTAAAGGCTATGTAAATACCAAAACAATATAACAGTGCTGACTTTAAAGGATATTGTCAGTAATAAAAATACAAACTAAAAATAAATAAATCAACTAAATATATAAAGTAAATAGCACTCTAATAAACATTGAAAAAAGCTTCATATTTGTAAGAAAAAACATAATAGTTGAAACATAGCATCACATACATTGTAAATAAAGAGTGTAGTATTAAGATACAGATTCAGGAAGCTTCTTGAATATCTTCAGAAATATTTCTTTTGCTTCTTTAGGATCTGTAAACATAAATTTTCTGTCATTATAAGTAAACAACAGGGTATTCGGATAACTCATACAAAACCTTATACCTCTTTTTATAAGATCTGCACAACAGGGAGAAAGCTTTTGTCTTTTCATTTTTATTTGTAGAGGAAGATCCTGAGAAAATGACAGTTTATGATTTTTCCAGACAAACTGTTTTTTGCTTTTTGCTGCCTCTAGAATCTGATAAGTGTCTTGAAAATTTAGTAGTTTAGTATATATGATCCGAGGGGAGGCAGAATCCTGACTAGCACGCAATGCTCTATGAGCCCTCTCAATAATAACATTTTTTGATGTTGATTCACAATTTAATAGTGCCTCAAAAATCTGTTTAGATACAGATAATAGGTTTTGATTTTTATATGATTCTGGCAAACATCTAATAATAATGTTATTTCTACAACTTCTAGCTTCTAAGTCCAGTAGTTTAGCTTGAAATTCAGTAATACCCTTATCTTTAGCTTTAATATCTCTTTCCAAGGATTCTGTTTTTATTTCTAAAGCTGTATTTTTACATTCGATAGCATCCATTCTTTCACTTATTTGCTTTAAAGTTCTGCCAAAATCAGTAAATTGTTCTGAGAAACTTTGTATGGCATTTTGAATATGTTGTAATGCTATTTTTAGTTCATCTAAATGAAAGTTTGAGTCATTTGTATCTTTGCTACTTACTTTAGAAGTTTCTGAAGATTGCTTAGTAGTTCTTAATCTTTTTGAACTGGTGTCCTTCTCAGGTGAATGTACTGAAGAGAATTTGGCCTTTGTTGCCTGTGTCTCCATGGTGTCGGATTTAGAAGCCATGCCCAGAGTAGAGGTGTGAGGACAGGATAGCAGATTCTGGGAGGAGTCTTTAAGTAGCAGGTGCCCAATATAGTTGAAGCCACAAAGACAGTTCTGAGGTAAAAAATTCCAAAGTTGAGATCTCCAATACCAACAAATAATCCAGATACGTAAAAAAATACTAAGAGGATCCTTTTATGAAAAAAACTGAGGAAAAATATTACTCCAAGGTTATAATAATAAGCCGAATATTACATAACTGTGAGGAGCTCAGTGACTAGGAACTGATCTAGTTGGCAGCCATCTTGGAATCCTGCTGCTGCTAATAATTAGGATTTACTGGACCATCAAGAACAAAGTCAGGAGGGACAGTTGCATTCTGTGTGCTAACAATACTACCTTGTACATTGGCACTAGGTGTCACACCATCCCTTTGCTGTACTGGGAATACTGACTGTTGAGTGTTTGTGGTATATAGGGGTTGCTGCTGTAGTCCCCTATTACCCTCTGTCATATATTGCTGTGAAGTGTACTGCTGTGTTTGTACTTTTGGCTGCATTACCTGTTGCTGTCGTGGTACACGTGGCTTATTAAAATTTTTCACGGTAAGACACTTATCCTTTGCCTCTTGTTCCTGGCACCATTTGTGATAATATTTACAATTATTTTTAGCATGACCTACCTGTTTACAGGAATAACAAATTGGCTGTCTCTTTTGAGAAACCTCTATAGATTGAGTAACTTGAAAATTTAACTGAGTGGCTGGGGGAGCTGATGCTGCCCATTGTTGCCCCTGTATAACTTGCCCTTGACATGGTTGTCCTGCTACCTGCTGTGGGACATGCTGTCCCTGATTAATTCATCTCCCATGCCCCTTTCCCTTACTTTACTAACAATGGGTGCAGAACAGAGAGTGTAAATATTTTGTTTATGAATAGCATTATTTTTACACATAATATGTGCTTGCAGCAATTTATCTACTAACTCTGTGAGTGTGTTTGAATATTCCTCATAAATAAGTTTAATATCCCTGGGACACCTTTCAGATGGTCCAAAAAGGAGTGCATAGCAGCTTTTTGAAAATTTACATCTTTCATATCTTTTTCATTACCGCCATTGACTAGCATATATGCCAGCTGATAGTGTTCAGCTTACTATTTTAAAGAGTCACAAACTGTCATTTGAAACTGATCTAAAAGTGTTGGTGTGAGAGATTGCCCCCTAGTGTATGCTAACAATACTGTTGTCATTCTTATATGTTTAGTTTGTATTGGATACTGCTTTGCTGAATATAAGCCATAAAATGTTGTGGAATAAAATTCCAGAAACAGCATTCAAGTGTATTATTCCATACAGTGCCTGCAGTTTTAAGAATCCAAGCTTTAAATGTAATTATGTTATTAAAAATACCCTTCTGTTCATCCCATTTAGGGAGAGTTTTTAACATTTTAGACTGATGATAAACTTCAGCAGAAAAGCCTGCTGAGGCTATGATAGGACTTGTAACAGTAGTTTCTAATGCTTTAGATTAATATTCCTCTAACAGGGCTTGTAATTTCAAAAGGTCTTGATTAGCTAAGTCTCTTGCTCTAGCATCTTCTGATTTCTGTGTCTCCAACTGAGCTTGTAATGTGTTTATTTCCTCCCTAGCAGCAGTTACATCATGCTGTGCGTCAGCCAGCTGCTTGTCATATTTTTCTTGCAAATGGACAATTTTACTCATTAACCCTTTTATTATACCAATAGCTTTACTGCCCTGTTCAATAAAAGTTTGTGTAAAGGTCTTAATTTCAGTCTGTGAGGCTTTTAAAAACTGAGAAAATTATTTTGTACATGTCAGCGGTATCAGCATGCAGTTTACCAGACGCATTCCTTTTATCACAGTAAGTCTGATAATGACCCATGAGGTCAAGATCCTGCTGGTTGCTAACTTTATCAATCCAATTTTTAAACACCTGCGAATCAGACTGTAAAGTACAAACTTTGACATCTGCATCGCTGTCTATCAAATCTTTTGCAACAGGATACATAGAAACAGGAACCATTGTCAGTGCTTTAAGCATTACTTTATCCTGGTTATGTTCCAGGTTTTGTACAATATGTTTATGGCAAGACATGCAAAAAGCAACATTTAAATCATTGCAGATAGCACATTTTTGTACATCCTGTGGGACTTTAGCCTTGCGTACATACCAATCAAAGGTAGAGATCCACTTACATAATGTTGGATTATCAGTTTTCCCTAACAAAGACTTACAGGTGCTAACATGCTGATCATACCATGTATTTAAATAATTCCACACATTTATATATGGTTTAGACATATCAAACGTAAAAGACTGAGTGCACTTTTTGGCATTTTCATGAATTGCATTTATTCTAAAAAGAAAAACAGAAGAAAATATTTACCACAAGTGTTCAGGACAAGGTGGCCAGTCTTGACACGAAGATCAGTTGTGGGAAAATGTTCTGCTGTCTTTCACTAGGTGCTGGTGAAACAAAATTTCCAGCAATATAATTTTCATACCTCGTGGGGCATCAACTGTCTGAAGAAAAATAACCATACTGCCCAGTACAGCACTGCAGTGTTTCATCCTCCAGTCAATGGACGAAGTTTAGGAAGAGAAGAATTGATTCTAAGAAGGTCTGTGCTGGAATCTTGCACTGTGAGAGGCACCTCTTTAGGTCACCTCCCTGGTTGTTTTGACTGGTCTGGTCTTGCCACTGTTAAACTACACTTTGTCAGGTAGTCTATACCTTTACTCAATGAAAACACTGAGACACTTCTGCTGTTATGACATTCATTTACTGCACATGAGTTTTACATCTGACTTAACAATGAAAGGTATATACATCAAAAACCTACTTCAGCTTATAGCATCAGGTCTGCAAGAATAGAATAATCAAAGTCTCTGATACAAAAGAAAAAGTCTCAATCTTTATAGTACCTTTTCTGCCTGCATCAGCAGTTTAGAAAATTTGGCAGAATAATAAGTCTTTCTTTTTAAGCTGGTTTGCTGGCAGTTAGTTTTCTAGATTTTAAATATTCTGTCCTGAAGAATAACTCTTTCCGTCCTTGGCCTATCTTGCGTATCATGTTGATGAGACACAGCTGCATACAAGAGTTTGTCTTGATCTGCTTGTAAATAATAAGTTTCACAAACTGCATAGTTTATAAGAGATAAAATATTTTACTTCTGATTCTTAATAACAATGAATGCAAAGCTATAGTTTTGCCAAGTTAGGTAACTGAGTTTTAAACTGAGTGCACTCTACAAACTGAAATGCAAAACATTTATTTCACATTTTCAGAAAAATCCACAGAAATCCATTTTAACCGGTTCCTTTACTCTCACATCTGCTACTGTGTTCAGAGCAACTGCTTCTACCCGAAGGCCCGAATGGCCACAGCCAGCACAGTGATCTTCCAACAGACCAATCATCCACACTGCCACAGTCACCACTCCATCGCAGACACCATCAATAGCCTCCAATCAAACCAGGATCTCTCAGAAAAACAAACAAATCCAGTCACCTAAATCAAACCTGGCTGCCAAATCTGGTCACCACTTTCCACCCTCTGTACTATGCACTCACACAACTTCACCTCTGAGACCCAAGACTTCCTTTTTCTGTTCAATTCAGTTCAGTGACATCAAAAACTCAACATGACACCACAGACATCCCAGCAGTTTTTAACAGCTATTTGTTAGAGATTGGTATACAGGCAGCAGACACAGGCCTGCGATTCAGTAAAGGCAAAGTCAATGTTATGTATTTTGGAAATTCACTGTTAAAAAACAAAATTCTTTAAGATCATTTACTATTAATGAGGCTGATAATTATAAATATCTTGGCATATTTATAGAAAATAATTTTAGTTTTGATATGCATTGCCAAACTACTTACTGCAAAACTATGTGTCAGATGAGTTTTATTTTTAAAAATAAAAATATTACTACAAGTGGTTAATAACTTGGTGGCATTATACAAGGTATGCATAAGACCAGTTTTAGAGTATAGTAAATGAGGTTTGGGAACAAACTAATTTGTCCAGGGACATCTTCAGGTGAGGGTCAGGTAGGAATAGTAATGAGAGGTAAGCTGGTTTTGTCTGAGTATAACTGGGTAAGGAATCAGATTTTGGTGTGAACTTACTACAGCACAGGATTACGTTCGAGATGGCCTGTAGGAACTTTGGTAGTCAGATAAGTGTTGGGTTAATAGTAGCAGAATGACGGAAGAGATGAGTAATGGTGGCATAGTATTTTCTTTCCTTTCTCTAATAATCTATTTTCAAATTTATAATTGTCCTAAAGGTGATGTTAGTGTACTGAGGTTCTTAGTTTTCTACAGTTAATTTGCCAAGTTAAATAAATTAGAAACTAAATTTATTTTGAAACTTAATATGTTGTCTCCTGTAGGTTTAAATGATGAGGTGAACTGGTCCAGTGTACTTGATTAAATGAGTTGTTAGTTTTTAAAATCTTTTCCATTTTCTTCATCCACCTTGTCTTCCCTTCCTTTCCTCAGTTATTTTGTTTTATTTTGATTTATTATTGAGGGTGAGAATGAATTAATTAAGGTTGTTAAGCAAAGGTAAAAATGGAATGGTTTATTGCATTATAGAATTTTGTCTTCCTGTGAAGGCATCTGTCAAAGTGCTAGGGAGGTTTCATTCACTCGTCCTATGAACTGGCATTCATGACAGTTTCTCTTAAATAATTTTGGTGGTGGTGGTAGTATAATTAATTATTCCTGGTGGTTCTGGGGTTTGGTTGCTTTCAGTCAAGCTGTAATTCTTAGTTTATGGTGTTTTCATGGGCCAGGAGGCACCATGAATAACGATCGCTCACCTCACATGTGCTGTGCAGAGTTAACTGTTAGGGGGAAGCTGAGAAGTAATGGGCTTGAGGTACATATCAGTTTACAGGACGAATACTGACAAAACACTCTCTGAGCAGTAGTGACAGCAGTGGATGATGAATAAAGGAGGCTGCACTTGACGGCATCCAGAAAGCAGATGAGACTGGTATTATGGCTACTGTAGCTGGGACTGGTAACTCCAAATGCAGGGCATTCATGGTAAAAATCAATAGGTAAATTGGTTTGTGTCCTTGACTGATGGTTTGGACTCAAACCTTGGAACCAGTCTGTGATCTCACAGTATTGCTGAAATGAACTTTTAATAGAATTGTTAAGTGCTGCTGTGTTTGTGATATGTATGATCCTCAGAAAAAGGGATGAAGCTATGTTTTAACTCTCTTTGACATTGCTGCCCCTATTGCTCTAAATGGAGCAGAGGATTTGGAAAGTGAGGGTTAGCTTCCTCATTACAGAAGGAGGAGTATACTGTCACATTGCTTAGTCTGAGCTGATGCTTATTGTTGTGGTTTTGTATGTATACTGTACACAGCTATTTGTTTCAATTCATTCAAATGTAAATTGAAATTCCCATAACTGTATAAGGAGCAGATTTTCAGTCTTGAAATGACTTGAGTCCAGAAGGGGATACCCCAAGTTAGCTGTAGTGTGTCTTTGTCCAAATAAAATATAAATAGTAAAATAAAGAAGTCAAATTTGTTTAGGATGGGGGTATGGTTGTTTTTTTGAGTGCAACGGACTGCTCCATCTGTTCCTTCCCATTGTTCTGTTCCAGATGCAACCAATCCATTGTCCTTCTTTCCTATTTCCTGTTTTTGTTTCATTTTCATAAAATACCGGTTCTTGTATGTGCTATTCTTAGAAACGTGACCATTATCTCACCAAAGGAAAGCCAATTAAAGTGTTTAACTGTATATTTTCAGCACTCTTAGTCTGCCTTCATAATTTCATAATTGGTAATTTCTGGGAAGGGGTGGTGGGTCATTATAGAGGGAGGTAGGAAATAACAACAGGCATTTGAGATGCAGGCATCATATCCTGCAAAATTTATGGTATAGCAGAAGCTGTTATTGTATCAACAAGCTCAGTTTGTCACAACAATATGCTCAGATTGTCCTATTTGATGGTTGTAGTCCCACTTGCAGTTATAGGTTTGTTCATATTTTTTACAGCTGGAACTGAGTCCTGAAGTTAAGGTTGTGAGCTTTAGTTCACAGGGTGCAGGATTTGGTCCTTTCAACCACAGTTTTTTCTCCGACTCTTTCACAGGATTTACAGTTGTATTTTTCTTTTGCAGTTGGCAGAAGTGCAGAGTTTGCATTAGCTGGTGGCCTGAAGGAAGTGTACTCATCAGGTGATGGATGTTGCTGCATTGGATGTTCCGGCCACTGGAGGGGTGAGCAATGAGGTCACAGGTAATGATACATTGTTAGGTGCTCATTTACACATGTCAAAGTTGGTAAGGTTTGGGAGTAGTGTGGGGACAAGTGAGTATGAGATATGTGAGGGGCAGGGTGAAGCAGTTGTTTAAGTTTCATTATGGGATTTTGAGGTTGTCTACAGGTGGGGTGGAGCCACAACAGCATGAGGCTGGTGTCAGGCTTTGAGATCTGGACGGGTGATTGATTAGCTAAGCAGGCCCTGGGGCAAGGGGGGTGGTCTTTCACCCCCTCATCTCTGCTTTTAGTTAAAAGAAAGATCTGGAATGGGGAGTATGTCAATATTTTGAATTAATTGATGTGAATGGGGTTCAATGTCTTAAGAAAAGTAAAGACCTTTGGCAGCTTTAGCAGCCTCAGGGCAGAAGAGGATATGTTGATTGTGGTCAAGGACTTGGGACAACTGGGTGTTAGATTCATGTATTACATGATGGTTCAGTTAGAAAAGGATACCTCCTTTGGTCTTACCACTTTTGAGGCACAGTGTTTGTGGGTGGCAAATGCATGGTTGTGGTATGATCAGAGGTTTTGGAAGTGGAAGCCAGTGGAGTAGTCTCTGCATTGGGATGTGAGACATCCTGACATTTGGCTAGTTACTATGGTAGATAGCCTTGGAGCTGTTAGCAGGGGGGTTAAGTTAGTGGGGTTGGGAAGGAGGTAGGCTGGGCCTTTGATATGGGGTGCTGCTCATGGCTAGCGTGTAGGTTTTTGCACACTTGTTCAATGTGCACGGATACATATCCAGCTCTGCAGATAACAGACAGGAAGGCGCATTGGTTAATTTGAGTTTGCAGCAGCCTGGATCAGGTGGGTTACCTATGTCACTTCTTGGATTTCAGGGTGGTTGGAACAGGGAAATTTTTGGGGGCAGAGAAGGGGAGTGTCCTTTCATGGGTTAAAGGGAAGACTGGGGGATGCATTTTCCCATTAACATACAGGTATAGTTTCAACTGCTCATGCAGTTTCCTGATTCAGCAGTTGCAGTCAAATTAATAGATGGGTTTTCTGAGGGAATTTCTATTAAATCAGGGGGTGGGAATGGAGGGGTCCATTTGTAGGAATCTGTAGTCGTTGCAGGAGAAAGAGGACATTTTGGAAGGCTTGCTGGAGAAGAAATGCTGGGCGGGTAGATTAATATGTCCATTTGATATTCCTTTCTTTTACAGTTTTTAGGTTTCTCTGTTGGGGTTGGTTCCTAAAAAGTCAGTATGGAATTTCATTTGATTCACCATTGGTCTTATCTGGAGGAGAATTCTGTGTATGATTTTATTTTGAGAGATGATGCAAAGTCAATTATGTGCCTTTGGATGATGCATTGCAGGCCATTCAGGACTTTACAGACCCATGGTTGGTAAAGGTAGATATTGAATCCATTTTTTATTACTGATTTGAGAGGAATAGTGGCCATTGTTGGGCAGGTAGTTGAGTTTAAGTTTTATTTTGACAAGGCTATGGTTGTGGAATGCTCAGTGGCCTGTGCTACTCTGAGGTTTAGCACTGGTCAGCATTGGATTTGGCAGCAATGGGTGGCCTACCAGGAGGTTGTACATTGTCTGGGTGATTTCTTAAGAGTAGGTGAAGAGTTTGATGGAGCATTGGAAGGTATGAGAGTGTTTTTGGGGATGTGTGAGGAACTGGGTTTTCTGTTAGCTAGGCAGAAGTTAGCAGGCTTAAGCAAGCATTGATTTCTGGGATTGATAGTGGATGCATGCCATGGTTTGTTTTGTTTATCAGATGCAAAGATAACATATTTGAAAAAAAAGATTCAGTTGAGAAATCCAAGGACAAGTTGCAGATTAAAGATGTCATGGAGCTCTTCAGGCTCCTGATGTTTGCATGCCGAGCATTTCACCTGTGTCTTTCCTTTTGTGGGTTCATGGCCTTTTTGTCGATTGAGAGAAAAAGCAAACATCATTGGGTGAGGGTTTATAAGTTGGTGCATGCTGATTTAGCATTGCGGTTGTCTTTTGAAGCAGTTTAAGTGGTAAGGCTTTTGGCAGATGGATTGGGTTATTAAAGGGGATTTGCAGTTGTTTACATATGCAGCAGGAATTAATGAGAATGGGGCATGTTTTGGGGGCGTGGTTTGTGGCTAACTGGTCAACAAGATGGAAGGCTGATTGGAGGTAGGATTTTGACTGTTTGGAATTAGTTCCAATTTGGCTGGCATTGAAGGTGTAGCAGGAGAAGTTGTCGAGGAAAAGGGTTAATTTTCATTCAGAAAATATGGCAGTGGTACAAGTCACTGGTGTTGTTAAATGAGGTGTGTCAGATTGGGTTGGAATGATCAGATGCTTGGTGCAGGAGTCCTGGGCAGCTTTTAAAAGGATGGTGTCGGTAGGGCATTGTGAGATTTTGTTAAATTTGTGTTGCAGCTGCCTGTGGAAGAAGGAGTTTGATGGGAAGGATTGTTGTTGAGATATTTATTTCAGGCTTGGGAAAAAGGTAAGGTAGTTCAGTCAATGTGGACATAGCTGCAATTAGTATAGTTGCACAGGTGACAGAGTTATGTGACTTTACTGAATCTTGGACTGTGGTTTCTGTGTTGAAGGATTGGGGTAGGGTTGATAGTGTGAAAACTGACAGATGATGGCCATTGTCAAAACAGGTTTGGAAGGTTTTGTTGCCAGTATTAGAGTTGGTAATTGGAGATTCATTGGACTATACTTTATGTGTGACATTTACTTCATGGATGTATTATGGTGCTCTTAGGGTGTCAGAGTTGTTTTGGTTACTAGTTTGTCAGGATGTTTCAGTCTTTTTTGCTTCTGTGTGTATTTGATTGTATAGATCTAAAATTGATCAGTTGTGGAAGGGCAGGCAGATAATACTGGGAAAGAACAGGAATAATTGGTTGGTCTGGTGGGGTGGACTAAAAGGTTGCTTTGGTCTCATGTTGGGAGTCCTCAGGACTTCATTTTGATTGGTAGGGGGCAAGGTGATGATGTGTAATCAGTTTGTATATATGATGAGGAGAACTTTTCAGTGTGTTAGTTTTCTGGGAGAGAGGTTTTCCACTCATTCTTTGTGCATTGGAAGAGTATTGGATTTAGAGAGGGAAGGTAGATTAATTGAAGTCATTAAGAGGGTGGGTTGTTGGTCATCAAATGCTTTCTTGTCTTATATTAGATAACTGGGTACGGTGACTGATTTAGTATTAAATTAATTTTCTAGGAAAGAAAATCTAATTTTGGTCATTCTTATATCCATTGGGTGGCAAAATTGGGCTGCAGTTATGCCGGATGACATGCAATTGGGTTTGCATTGTTTTGGGTGTAAGTGGACTCCTTAGAGTCCTGGTGGTACATTTGTCAAGTAATGATCTGGTAATAATTCCAAAGCTACAGTTAGTGATTAGAATAAGTGAGGATCTATTTATTTTAAAGAGGTTATACCCAGGTATGTGTACTGTATGGTTGGAGGTAGTGCCACTGTTATTTTGGCTTTGTAGAGGGCTTATCAGTCTGTTAAGCAGCTGGCTGCTTTGCATATTTATATTTTAGGGCATTGAGATGTCGATGATAGGGATCCACTTTGGTTCAAAGAGGATGGAGTAGACCTGAGTGATTTTGGTTGGACCTCTTTAATGTACACTTATATTTGTTTTGGAGGGTATGCTGAAGGCTTTGGAGTGAGTGAGGGGTAACAGCCTATGTCAGGCTAGTTGATGGAGAAGAGGGGCAAGTCTGTCCCTCTTCTGTTCTCTGTCTGGTGCTGGATGTTTAATTCAGTGAGTTGGGGAATGAAAATGAGATGTTGGACACTGCTTGATAAGCAGCGCAACAAGTAAAAGTAACCAAGCAGAGCTGAGGATGCTGGTTATTTGTTTAGGGTGAGAGGGGTTACGCTACCCTAGTAAATGGTTATATGGATGTTCATTCTATAATCAATAAATTAAAATATTCTTCAATAAAGTTATGTTCATGGAAGTTGAAAAAGGTCATCAAATGTCATGTGGTGTGGTGTGTTTATTGAATGGGACTGGGATAAATGAGGTTTGGGAACAAATCAATTTGTCCACAGATTTTTTTGGGTGAGGGTCAGGTAGGAACAGTAATGGAAGTTAAGATGGAAGTGGAAGAAAGTTAGTGTGGTGGGGATGGAAGGGTTAAATTTGGAAAGTAGGAGGATTGGAAGGAAATGAGGTAAGTGCAAGGAGGGGCTTAACTGATTTTGTGTGAGTGTAACTGGGTAAGGGATCAGAGTTTGGCATGAATTTTCTACCAACCCTCGCTCCTTCTTTTAGGAACATTGAGGATTGTATGGTTATTTTTATAGGTTTGGTGTTTAGGTGGAGAAGAGGGGTATATTTGCCCCTCTTCTGTTCCCCTCTGGTGTTGGATGTTTAATTCAATGAGTTGTGGAATGAAGGTGAGTAGTTGGATGCTGCCTGATAAGTAAATGTAAGTGAGAGGAGGTGAGGCCACTGCTTATTTGGTTAGGGTGATACGGGTTACACTGCCCTAGTAAATAGTTATATGGATGTTCATGCTGTGATCAAGAAATTAAAATATTATTCAATAAAGTTATGTTTATGGAAGTTTAATAAACGTCAAATGTCATTTTGGCAAATTGGAATCAGTGTGAAGCTAGATAATAAGACTAAAACTTCCCCGGAATCATCTCCTTTTACTTAAAATCAGGTCTAAGCATTAACAATAGTGGTCTACTGTACTTACCATTACCATAGGACCTTTAAGACCCAGAAAACTCTTGGTCAGTGTATCCCTGCTCCAACTGTAAATGTATTACGCCTATGTTACCACAAATGATAAATGTTTAGATGTAACATGCATTGTGTATGTGTCTAGCGTTAGCGTTTTACCTTAGTATAAGCGCAGTTTTAGTAACTTTAATAGATCTGATCTGTACTGGCTTACTGGTGGCGTATTTCTCCCCATATTGTTATTTGTCTTAATAATCTGTGGCTTATAGGATCTGTATAACTGAACATCATTCAGCGCTAACTCTAAGTTTTGTTCGAGCAGCTCTTTGTTTTTAGTTTGGTTATTATTGGCAATGGAATATGGCTGTGTACTATGAATAAGGTCTGAGGAACTGTGTTATGGTTAAACTATTGGGAGCGTTGTTAAATTACCCAACGACAAACTTGTTTTACAATAACCTACTGAGAGATTTTGAATTGAGGCTTGAGTCGCACCTAGTAGTACAGCCATTGTCTTGGTGACGACGAACGCAATAGAGTATCTCCAGCTAGGGGACATCTTGTATATGCTTTGTTTGATTGCCAAAAAACTGCGACTTGAAACTGATTGAACTTCTTTAGTTTTGCTTAATTTCTTGTCAAAGTGATATTGCTACAATAAAATTAAGTCTGTACATTTTATCTCTTAGGTACCTACCCCCTACACAATAATCCGCGTGGCTCCAAAGTGCTAGACACTGATCCAGGAAGAACTTTTACCGTGTGCGAATCCACAGGCTGGTTCCTGCTATCAGCCCCTTTATAAAACATCCCCAAGGATAAAGGGTAATTACCATACCCTTGTTGTATAAGCTATATACCCCAGGAAAGCACTCATGGGCAGGCAACATAATAGTATTTTAACATAGTGACAGACTAATTCCAGCCAGATATCAACTAATCTATTACTCCAGTCCTTTGCTAGGCAAATTGGAATCAGTGTGAAGCTAGATAATAAGACTAAAACTTCCCCGGAATCATCTCCTTTTACTTAAAATCAGGTCTAAGCATTAACAATAGTGGTCTACTGTACTTACCATTACCATAGGACCTTTAAGACCCAGAAAGCTCTTGGTCGGTGTATCCCCGCTCCGCTTCACCCTCGCTTCACTCGGGCACGCTTCGCTCCCCACCCTGCCTCCTTATCCCACCCGCCCCCGCTATCTCTACATTTATTAGCCTAAAAAAACACACCCCACTTAGCTCTGAGCCAATTATATACGCCCATCTATCTAACATATTTCCTCCCACAACTCCATCTATTAACCATTACTAGGCATCCACTTCCAGGTCCTACCTATCCTATTAGTTAAACCCTCCTCTATAACATGGGTAAAGTATTGAATCTTATTATTCCACTGATACTACCACTAATAATTATCCCTTACTATTTATCGAGATATGAAAACCAAAAACTCATGGGATTTCACTACCCCAAGGACCAAACTTGCAATCTCATAAATCCTCTCACTAAAGAGATTTCTCCTTTTCACTACCCCATAGAAAACCTAGGCAAAAAAAGTATATATCTCACCCAATCATACCCAAAGGCAACAACAACAAAACAAGGACAAAAGGTACTATATCAACTTCTAAGACTTCTATGCCATTTGAAGAAATGCATTACCAAAGATGGTGACATACACCCGAACCCAGGCCCATCCACTAACCCCGACCTTGCCACTCCAATATTAGCCCAAAGATCAGCTAGCTCCCTTCTTATCTTCCATCTTAATCTAAGAAGCTTAAACAACAAGGTTCACAATTTACATGCCATGTTAGCCACACATCTCCCTGACATTATGTGTCTATCAGAAACATGGCTCAAACCAGTCACAAAAGATGAAGAGATTCTCCCACCTGGGTATAATATTTTAAGGGTCGATAGGGAAAAAAAGGGGTGGTGGTATAGCTGTTATGTATAGAAGTACCCTTAATATCATTTTGAATCCTATTCAACCACCTAAGGTCGCTAATGTAGAGTTAATTGCCCTAAAACTATGCTTAAATAACCAAAAAAGTATAAATCTTGTTATAATTTACATTCCGCCCGGGAATAACTTAGAAACTATGGAGCTAACACTAAACTGGTTAGCCTCTAACTACCCTCAAGAGACTATTGTACTAGGGGATGTCAACATTGACTGGACCCAATGTTCCGCACAGACTAATCCCATGCCCATTAACTTATATGGGTTCTCCCAAGATATTGCCTCACCCACAAGAGCTGGAAATGCTCACCAAAAAGAGAGTATTATTGACTGGATTCTTACTAATAATGACGCACATAAATATACTACTGGGACCCTTCTGAATGATCTTAGTGATCACCACGTTACATTCATAATAAAACACAAATTTACCACCATAAACCTTCCCATATATAGATCTGTTAGAAATAAGAAGAAATTTGTTCCAACACAATTCCTAACAGAACTCAAATCCTGTAACTGGTCCAAGCTAAAAACTCTGCCTCTTGATGAGAGTGTGACTTTCTTTACTGACACATTCCTCAACATTCTGGACTCTCATGCACCTAACCGACTTATCAGAACCAAGATGCGGATAGCACCCTGGCTAACTAGAGAAACCAAATCCAAAATCAAACTTAGAGATAAGGCCTGGGACAAATGGTGATCTACTAAGGCACCTCAAGATCGCATCAAATTCCAGCAGCTTAGAAATATGACGAAAAAAGACATTACCCTGGATAAAAAGAACTATTTCTGTCACCTCCAAGATAAACACCAGAATAACCCAAAGAAGTTCTGGGTAGGCTTAAATAATCTCCTCCACTCAGGGAAAGCATCTACCCCTACCCCCGAGACACTTATTGGTAAAAACCCTGAAGTAGTAGCCAACACTTTTAACTCCTTTTTTACCGAGACCGTTCAGTCACTAGCCAATCAACTAACTCTTTCTTCCTCCCCCCTTATTAATGTTACTAATGACTCACTCCCCTTCTTTACCCTTCAGCCTATATCCACTTCCTACATTAGAACCTTATTGAAGAAACTTAAACCAACCACCCTTTCGGCCGATCGACTCCCAGCTGAATACCTGCAAATAGCAACCGATGCCATAGCCTATCCTATCTCAATTCTAATCAACCGAACTATCACAGAAGCCACTATCCCCTCCATTTGGAAGATAGCCCATGTTATTCCACTTCATAAAAGTGGCTCCTCCACTGAGCCATCGAACTATAGACCTATAGCAATTTTGTCTCCAATAGCCAAAATTATGGAAAGATGTGTTCATAAACAATTCCTTCACTATCTCACCCTAAACAATCTATTGTCCAAATCTCAACATGGTTTTAGACCTCACCATAGTACGACCACCGCCCTCCTTTCTTTTACTGACTCTGTCAATAAGAATCGTAATAACAAAAAAATATCCTCAGCCCTCTTTCTTGACTTGTCAAAAGCCTTTGACATGGTCAATCACCAGCTACTGCTCCACACCCTGGAAACCTTACACCTTGATAAGGCAGCTCTTAGCTGGTTCAAAGCTTACCTCTCTGGAAGGCAACAAGCAGTTCAATGGCAAAATAAGCTCTCTCACCTGCTACCTAATACCATAGGAGTTCCCCAGGGCTCCATACTTGGTCCCCTTCTCTTTTCCGTATTCATAAATGATCTTCACTCAGTTATCTCTAAAGCCACCTGTATCCAATACGCAGATGACTCCACCCTGATCTGCTCTGATGTCTCTCTCCCCAATCTACAAGTAGTAACCCAACACTGCTTTGCTACAGTAGAAAAATGGCTCTCAGAACGGAAACTCATCCTAAATAAAAAAAAAACTAAGTTACTAGTATTTTTTCCCACCTCAGTTAATCCACCAGTGCAACTCTCTCCACAATCTAATTATAGTACCTTCTTCGTTCAATCTATTAATGGAACCATTATTGAGCCTGATACCAACACTAAACTATTAGGAGTCACTATTGATAATAGGCTTAGATTTGATATGCATATCAGTCAAACCATAAAGACAGTAAATAAGAAACTCGGATCCTTGTATAGAATTTAAAAACTTTCTAACCCCTAATGCCAAACTAACTATCGCATGTACGCATCTACTCTCCACATTATTGTACGCCTCTCCTGTGCTTACCTTCCTCAACAAAAGTGAGATTAATAAACTCTCTGCAACCTATAATCACATTGCCAGATTCGTAATAGGAGCACCTTATAGAACTCATCACTGCCTTAACCTAAAGAAACTTGACTGGCTAGAACTTCCTAATCTTCTCAAACTAAACCAACTCACTGAAGCATTCAAAATAATCAAACAACCTGAAAAAAACCCTTCCCTGAATAATCTTCTGATTCCCTACTCCAATCTTAGCTGTCTTCGCTCCTCAAATAGATTCCTGGTCCAAACCACCAAATCTAATAATTTGGGTGGTGAAGCTCTTTTTGCCAATTCTATAGGAAAGGTTTGGAATTCCCTCCCTAATAACCTTAGACTTACTTCCTCCCTTTGTCAATTTAAAAATAATCTTAAACAATTTTTTAAGACACAATGGCTATGCCCATGTATTAATCCAGCTATTCATTAATCCAGACTAGCCCTCTAAAACACCTAACATTTACCTACTCCTCCTGTACTACTAGGTGTGATTCTTGTTTGTCTTAGTCTTAATAATTGTAAATAAACTGTTCACCAAATTCTATCGCTGCTTGTACTACAGTAATTAAGTTCCTCATTGTCTGACTATACTCTACAAGGGCCAGGATAGTGTAGCAAGATATAGTAATAACACTGTATTTAGAAATTGTGATCAAATTATGATGTTGGCAAATGTATTTAAACCAGACCGAAGTATTATTCATGTGATTGTGTATTTACCTGTATATAAATTAATGTGTACTCTTTTCACTGTGGAGCTTTTCTCCCCGGGCCTCCGCTGAAAATGGACATGCATCCAGTCGGACCATCCCAGTCAACAAATGTAAAATAAAATAAATAAATAAATAAATAAATATTTGTTGTGGTGTGTTTATTGAAGGGGCCCCCGGAGAATTCATTTTGCATTTATACTATAAAACAACTTGAAAACTTAGATTCTTTATTAAGATGTTTCTCCAAGAAAATCTATTTATTAAGAGATTCTAAGTTACAAAGAGCAGTGCTTAAAACTGAACTTATATATTATACATTGCAGATATTTAAGGGTTAGATTAGTATTAGTATTTAAGCCCTTAAATTATATGACTTTACAGCCAATTTTAGTCATTAAAGTGAATAAAAGTGATAGCTATGAGATACAAACATCATAATTCAACATTTCTAGCTGAATTTTTGTAAAAAGATTAGGAGATACTCACCAGGATTCAATAAACTCTGTGCAGGAATAGTGCTATTCCTGCATGGAGTGAACCATGTCCATTTATCATTAGCATTAACAGCAGAGCACCTTGCATACTCATGAAGGCATGCTACTGCTAAGGCTAAATGGACATGAACACTACTGAGTGCAGGGGGTGGGTTCAAGTAGTGCACGCACATCTAACATACCCCTTCCTCTCAGAAAGTGCCATACAGCACTTTTTAAAAGCATTTCAGTGTCCTCGGAATCAAATAAAATCAGTAAAACAGTGTCCCCAGATACTGAAATAGATAGAGGAGCAAGAAATCAATGCAGGGGGTTTGTCAAAGTGCCATAAAACACTTTGCAAGTGCTTTCAGTATCCGCAGACACTGAAAGCAGGAAGTCCAGAATGGAAGCAATGCAGGGGTTGTGTGACAGGTACTGTCACACAACCACTGCATTGTTAAAGTGCCGTACGGGCATACACCTGAACAGTACAAGTTTCTGTAGAATGCCCAGATGCCTGCCTCACATACCTCTCAAACTCCTAGAGCAAGAAAGCTGTACAAAGCCATAAATAATGGGAGGGCAAAGGCCCAAAAATAGGGACACTTTTTAAAATATTGCACTTACAAATTTTGAAAATTGATAGAATAAAAGGTTTACATTAGCACTGATTTCCTGAAGGCTATGAAGTCTGACACCCAAATGTCAGCCATTGTCAAAGTGCCAAAGCGCCATACCCCCGAACTGTAAAGGATTTTGCAGAATGCCCAGATGCCTGCCTCACATACCTCTCAACCTCCTAGAGTAAAAAAGTTGTACAAAGCCATAAATAATGGGGGGACAAAGGACCAAAAATAGGGACACTTTTTAAATATTGCACTTACAAACTTGGAAAGTTGATAGAATAAAGGGTTTGCATTAGCATGGATTTCCTGAAGAGTATGAAGTCTGAAACCCAAATGCCTGTCAGTATGTTGTGACTTAACCCATTTGCCAATGATTTGCTAGAAAACCACAGTCACACTTCCTAAGTTTGTAAGAGCAATAATTAAAATCTGTCCCTATGTGTCCCTTTACAATTTCCCTAACTGTGACTGAAAAGGAGTACAGATACATGTAAATAAAGTGGGTTTATTACATTTTTTTACCATTCTAAGGTACGTGTAACAGTAGTTGAGCAGGTGTGCATGTTATGACCCTCTGCTCAGCATTGCTTAAAATCGCATAGGAGATAAATAAAAATATACAGCTAAAATCCTAATGCCAAGATAGGGTCATGGTTAGAGTCCCGGCTTTGTATACAGCCATTCATAGTTCGAGTACCAAGACAGGTACTTTATTTATACATGGGAAAGCAGTGTTAAAATTATTATTTTTATTTTAAATTATGTAGTAATTGATATTTGTTAACCAGGGTAGTGTAGCTGGTCTAAAATGTAAGTGTGAGTGCTAATAACAGGTGAAATCACCCATGTATACACAAGTGTCCCGTAAAGTATAGTCACACCCCATGGAAATGCAATGAAAACACATAGAGGGACATTATGTAAAGTAAATCATATACACTTACTAATATGGCAGTAATGATTAAATAAGTCATTATTCTGATATTTTTTTAAATGAAATGTGAGCAATGGTTAACAGTGCTCAGCTATGCTCAGCCGATGTAAGCATTGCTTAAATGTGAATGCTAAGCAGTATTCAGCTCAGTTAACCAGATTTGTGCACTGTTAAGCAGTGCTCAGCAATTACCCCTTTAAGCACTGTTCAACTCAGCTTAAGGGATTTGCGCACTGCTTACCTGAGCTTGGCATTTTCAAAATGGTCCAATAATGGCAAAGTGTGGGAATATAGCCTTATTTAAATGGCACAGGCAGGAATACAGCCAGAATCTGTTGTGGCTTGCTCTGAGTAGGAACTATATCAGGTGTTGGTGAGGGCTTGCACTTTCGGGTGCAGAGCTGGAGCATTTTGGAGTCCAGATTCATGGCTGGGCTCCTTGTAGAAAACTATGATGACATACTGCTGCAGGGCCAGTACCAGGGCTCACAGTATAAAGCGGAGGCCTGGGACCATCTGTCATGCAATCATACCAGTACCACTGGCATCCCCTGAACTGGTGAACAGGTACAGCATCACTATGCTGACCTAAAGCAGAGGAAGGGGGCTCTTGGCCCAATGGATCTAAGATACTCAGGATGACCATGCTCCAGCAGTTTGTAAATATCCCAGATGTAGCTGTAACAAATTCTAGCCTGAGTATGTGATAGACAGGTATGCATAATGTTGTTTGTTTTCTCCCCCTGCAGCTGCAGTGGAGAGGGCTAGCAATGCTGAGACCCAAGTAGGCAGACTGACAAGGCTGCACTGACAGGCTGGTGAGTATGGCTCTACCTTGCAGTATATAGTGAAATAAATAAAAAGGAGTAAATTGTTACTGTGTTCTGTATCTAACAATTAAAGAAAAGTTTGACAGACTAATAGTCATCTACAGCATATGCAGTAGTAGAGCACTGTGTCATATAAGTACAATAAAAACCTAAACCCCCAACTGTTGTGCTTTTTCTGGTATGTTGTTGTAGAAATAGAATGTGTACAGGTTCTGCACAGACAATATGGTTTTGACTGCATGAATTAACAGAGATTGTTCTGAGAATCAGCTAGTATGCAAAACAATAGATTGTGGACCTATAAATCAAGATATGCATGAAATATGTCATGCACTAAGATCTGAACCCTGAGTACTAATGTCAAATGTATTATAGCGTGTCCCATGCTGCAGTGCCTTGTGTTAACCTTTGCTTTCCAGATTGTGTAATTTCAAAGGATTACTACACAGTAAACTATTTTGCATGCATGACTTTCAGGATTACAAGGTCAGACTGTATAACCCAGAGAGTATTAGGCAGAAAACAGTCAACCAGAGACAGCAGTTCCCTGTAGCTCAGTGTGATGAGAAACAGCCTTGTAGTTTATTTTAGCACACGCAGTCATGGTACAAATATAGGGACTGGTACTGAAATAAGTGCATATATATACTCAAGAAATCTTAAATATCTGCAGAAACAGTCAGCTAAGGGTAACATATATTTTCTCCACAGGTCTTACAGGTAATGAAATGTTTGTAGTAGCTGTTTGAAGGGTATAACAATACACCGTGTACAACTGTCCCACTGTCCAATGCCATGCCTGCAAATGACAGCAGGATAGGTATATACACCATGCCCTCTTCCCGATACATATCTCTCAAGTATCATGCTGTCATGGCTAGAGGTCACTGCTAACAATCACCTTGGACACTGATAGGAGTCCAGATGAACTATGCTAGTAGCAAATGCACACAAGATCATTGCAGGGTACCCCTTCTTTGTCAAGTATGTAACCCTGATTTGTACAAGCCCCCTCCAGTAAAGTAGCCACAGTTCACCCAGTCTACCCCATACCATTACAGGTTGACAGTCTAACAAGTATGTCAAGAATCTAAATGGGAACACTAAGATCTGCTCTGAGTTACAGTACAATGGCACTAAATATACAGAACCAACTGATATTGGAAACATCCTAGCAGATAGGTTCAGTGCTAACTTTACCCCCCTCTCACCCCCTAGAGAGCCCATCTCTATAACGGAAGGATGCAAAGTTCCTATAATCATGGCTGCACAGGTAAAAAACACACTCTCCAAAGCCAAGAACACAGCATCCATGGGACCTGACAATATCCCAGGCTGCGTTCTACATGAACTACAGAATGAACTGGCACCCTACCTAAGTACCATTTTCAATCATAGCCTCACCTCAGGCTTTGTACCCACTGAATGGCGCACAGTGATGGTTATCCCACTCCACAAAGTGGGAGCCACGACGGACCCCAGGAACTACCGCCCCATTAGCCTGACGAGCCTGGTCTGCAAGGCCATGGAACGTATCATTGTGGAACTCATAAACAAAGACATTGGTAATCTCCAAACTCTGGACCCTACCCAGTTTGGATTTGTAAAAGGCAGATCATGTCTGCTAAACCTAATTGACTTCTTTGAAGCAGTCACCAAAGCCATAGATGAGGGTAAAATGGTTCACACAGCTTATCTAGATCTCGCCAAGGCCTTCAACACCATCCCCCACTCTGGAATTATAGATAAGCTCACTAAACTAGGTATAAATTCCTATTTCACAAGATGGGTTGCCAACTGCCTCACGGGCAGAACCCACACTATGAAAGTAGCGGATTCCAAATCCGACATCAGACCAGTGACAAGTGGAGTACCACAGGGTTCAGTCCTGGGTCCTCTCCTGTTTGGTATCTACTTCTCTGAAGTGCAGGCCAACACAGAAGGTCTTTAGTTAACAAAGTTTGCAGATGACTGCAAACTAGGAGCCATAATCAAAATTCCTAACGATGTGGACAAACTACAAAAGGGCCTCACTGAGACAGATACCTGGTGTCAAAGCCACGGCCTGAAGCTCAATGCCAAAAAGTGTATTGTCATCCCCTTTGGTAAAAACTCTGTACCCATGAACTACCACATAGCTGGTAGTCTACTTAATGCCAAACATGTGATAAGAGACCTTGGGACACAGGTGGACAGTAGTCTCTCCTTTGATAATCACATCGCCACAGTGGTCAGGAAATCCTTCTACTTGGCTCATCTCATCACAAAAGGATTCTCATCCAGAAAGAAAGAGGTCATTGTTCCCCTCTACTCATCACTCATTAGACCCATTATAGAGTACAATGCCCCTTTTGGTATGTACCTCACAAGACATCTACAACAACTGGAAAGACCACAGAAATACCTCACAAAGATGATTACTGGCCTCAAACAGATGCCCTATGCAGACCGTCTCAAGAAACTACAGCTTTACTCCATCGCATATCGCCTACTCAGGGGCGATCTCTGCCTAACATACAAAGCTATGTCAAACCCAGAGCTGTTGGACATGCTCCACTTAAAGAAATCCCAATCCCTCTGAGCTACACGCTCTAGGGATCTAAACCTTGTCACCACAATAAACAGAACATGCTGGAGGGATAGATTCCTGTCCCAGAGACTTCCCATACTCTGGAACAGACTACCTATCTATGTCAAACAAAGCTCCTCATTAGCACTCTTCAAGAAAAATCTTGATCATTGGATGGGAAATGGGAAATTCACCCCAGGGATCACTTCTGTGGCTCTGCATGACAGGGGCACAGGAAAATAATTTTCTTGGGTGGTGAAAGCCAGGGTACATTTTGTGGCTAGGTTTGTATGGGTCCTAGGGCCAATAGCTTAGTACCTACCTATGAACTTATGAACCTATGTAGCACTGAAGCTATGGGCTATAGGAAGATGTAAAGTGAGGGCAGACCTGTAGAGTATTGAGCAGTACTGTTGTGAAAAATAGAAGCTGATATAGTTGTTATTGGACTTTTTATTCTGCCCCCCCACCCGTCATCTGCATCAATAATTATTATCCATATACTATGGGTATGTTGTTCTCAAACTTACTGTTGGGACATTTGTTCTATTATTGTTCATATATTTCATTGGTTGCATATTAACATACCTTGTTCAAATACCATTATTAATGGCCTGTTGCCATCAGTGCAACTTGCATGCTGTTAAAATGCATACTGTTGTTCCATTTATTTATGTGTTCTGTTTGCTATGCAACTGTTTGAAATCTGTTGGTATGGGTTAATGGGAACACCCAAGCATGCTGTTATAACTAATTTTGAAATGTGTTGTTCATGACTAACCAATACATCTTGGAAAACCACAACACCATAGCATGTTTTGGAAGGTACAACCCAACTGATCTGCCTGTCCCACCCCATCTGGCCATGGCACTGGATCTCAGCATGTCTGGGACCCAACCTGGACCATCCTGCTCAGCTGGTCCTGCACCACCTTTGGGTGGAACCACCTCAGAGGAAGGGGTCCATCCCACCTCTGGCCGCGGGCGCAGAGAGGAGCCTGTCACCCACAGAATGTTCTGGGGTATGGTGCATAGCATCATCCACTCTGAGTTGGGTGGGTAGCTGTGCGAGATGGAGGGCTGCCAGGTGCACCTCTAGGGACAGGCTGCCTCTCCTGTCCAGCCCCCAGCACAGCCACCTTCTGGGTCGTGAAGCTGCAGTGAAATCCCCATAGGTGAGGACCTCAGTCTCACTGTATCCATTTGGGGGCTCATGGGCCTCTGATTCCCAATCATGCTCTCCATCCAAGGTGTTTACCCCACCTCATGTGTCATATACCACTTCTGTCTGATGTCTGGTGTGTCTTGCCTGACTGCAAATGCTACCTATCCTACCCAACCTACCTCCCCAAACATACTTACAGCCCTTCCCCAACATCCCACTCTCATCTAAAAAAAAAAAGGGCATCTGTCCCACAAAATAATCATTGCCCCATAAATAGCTCTACATTTCACCCTCATGTAATTAAATTAATCAGTCTACCCACAAATTATTCTACAAAGGTGTGTCGACAACACCCCTCCCTGTGGGGTGTGAGGCTGTAAATCCAAAATTCTACACATTATTCACACCTGTTGTTGCAGATTAAATGTAGAGTTATGGTCCTATACTACACCCATCCTGCACATCCCTAACTGATTTTCCTAATGTTTTACCCCCTGCTTGCCCCCATTACACTACTTTCCTATCACCCTTTTTTCTTTTCTTTAATTAAAATTAGCGCAGGTGTAAGCAGGAGTAAGTGGTGTTAAGTGAAGCTAAGAGGATTTAACCATCTGTTAGCATTGCTTAGCTTCGCACAAAACCATGCAAACCCGCTTACAACTGCTTAAAAGTGTCTTAATTACTCTGTATCCATCAGCCATTGTTCTGCCCAGCAACAAAATAACCAGCCCAGCCACCTCTTGAACCCAGAACCCTGCACACTATAGTCAGAGCGATATGCCACTACACCATTTGAGATGCAAGATTTTCTGATGCTTTTTCAAACATATCATGCAGTAGAGTCATTCAACAGTAGGGAAAAAACTCTGGAATCAGTCAGGTCTTGTAAATATACATACACACACACACACATATGGTCAACATTCCAAAATGCTGAAGACCATATGGCCGAGACCATATGATTGACATTTGAAAAATAAAACAGGTAGTGCAGTCATACCTCAAAACCATACCTCTCAACCTCTTAGTTCAAAAAATATGGACAAAGGCTGTCAAAATAGGTGGACAATGGGCCGAAAATTGGGACATATTTTAAATATTGCTCTTATAAACTTAGAAAGTTGCTAGAGTAACAGGGTTTGTTGCAGCATACATTTTCCAAAGGATATGAGGTCTGACAATGACATGTATGTCATTATTTACTGACAGAAATCCACAGGTCATCACAGTGATTTACCAGAAAAATACAAATAATTTGTGGAAGTGAACAAACAAGCCATAAACCTGGACATTTTGGGATGATCCAGGCATGTGAGATGTATGCTCAGAACCCCTTATTGCAATGAATCTGCACCAAGCCTGAAAAGGTGGGGGGGCAAAGGCATGAAAATAGGGACATGTCTGAAATACTTGAGTAGATAAGCTGAGAAAGTTGCTGCAGTAATACCGTCTGTTCTAACATATATTGTCTGAAATATCACAAGTCCGGGAATCAATTGCTTCTCATTAGTTAGTGACTTCAATCTGCAAATCAACTCACTGATTTGTCAGAAATACACAGCAATTATGGGGACCAGACCAAATATATTAGCCAGACAACTGGGCATCCTATGAATATGTGGACATAACATAGCATTAGGGAAACTACACTGAGCTGCCAAGCATGTCAGCAAGCATCATCCAAACTATAGCCAGACTGACACAACACTACTTCAAATCAACTATGGGGAACTACACATGCATTTGTAAATATATCAGGCACTACAGGGATGTAACAGTAGTTAAAAACAGACACTGGTGTGGAAGTGCATACAAGCAACCAATTGCACCGCAGCCACAGAGACATACTGGTAAGCCAGCTAAACACTACAGTATAACAACTGTGTGAAAAATATATCCGGTCTCCCACTTACACTCTACCCCTATATAAACTGCCATAAGTCACAATGTAGTAGGAATCCTGAGGTGGTATGGGACATGTTTCAGTCTGCCCCTACAAACATATACAGCCAATAGACCACCAGAAACTGGAGCAGCATGTACAGTCAGAAAGAAAAGGACCCATGACACTCACATCTACCCCCTTCCTACACAGCCCAGCTAACATTTACACACTACACTGCTACACAGTCCCATTACTCTGTTAACACTGGACAGACATACACAGACCTCTCAACTGTACAGATTCCCACAGAATGTCCAGGCTTTGTCCTCATAGACATGGCCTTTTCCTCATAACATGTCTGAGATTCTGCTTACATCACTGGAATGATATCAAGAATGAAGGCAGTAAATAATGATATACCATGCCTATCAACCTCTTAGTGCATGCCATCTGGACAAAGCCTGACATAATTGGGGGACAGAGGCCCAAAAACAGGGGCATATTTAAAATATTGCTGATATAAACAGAGAAAGTTAATGGTGTAACAGGGTTTGTTGTAACATATTTTATCTGAGGGATATGAAGTCTGAAATGCAAATGGATGTTAGTATTTACTGACTGCAATTCCCACAGTATCCTACTGATTTGCCAAGGACAAAAGCTGTCTGAAGAACAGACCAAACATAAGAGTCAAACCTCTGGCCATTCTGCAGATAGCCCTACAGTTGAGAGTTATGTCATCCACATACTGTCAGACCTGAAATCACGCAGAAAATGCACGTGCACACAAACCTTGTTAATCTAGCATTATTCCAACTCTATGACAGCAATATTTACATTCTGCCCCTATGTCTGGAACCTTCTCCCCCATTTTGTTGGGTCTCCACATGTCATGTTGTAAGAGGTATTTCCACCTACCATCTGTGATGCTGTAGTTCACACACCTCCATGATGTCCTCCCACAGGCAAGGAAAAGGGGCAACGCCGACATGAAATACTCTATTATAGGAGTGTGTTGCCATGTCATTGGCTATTGGAATAACAACACAGCTGTTCTGCATGCAAATAGCAAGTGGGGGACACAAATTGGTGCACAGGCCATCACCTGCTCATGAGCATTACCTACAAAAGGCAAGCTGCTACCTATGTAAGACAGGTCTATACCTCTATATGCGTAGACAGAGAAAAAGAGAGAGAGAAACAAACAAGCAAACAAAATACAGGACTACTTGGGGAAAAAAGTATGTCAAACAAGTAATCATGTAATGGAATGCAATAGGATGTATGCAATAATGGGAAATGAGAAGTTAAACAAATATGTCTCAACATGACTTGCTGTACCGATATATTGCTGAACTGCACCTATGGCCATAGCATCTGGCTCTGCCTAAAGTGACATACATCACAGCTCAGGCCCCTGAGTCACCCCAGGAAAGGACTGCTCACATATGAGTACTACTGGAGTGTCTGTTGAACAATACAGACTGTGACACTGCTAGGCCAGCTACTGAGATGTCATAAATATCCATATGTTACTTGCGAATACAACTGTGATACACGTTTGTTTTACAAATCTAAGAGACATATACAGGGAATGTGCATAGTAAACTGCTATTGCAGAAATGTGTGTTGAACTGCATGTCATATACTGAGCTCATACCATTCAACTGCCCAGTGTTCTGCACATTGACTAATTGTGTGCCTCATACTTTTAGTTATTTCTTCACAGAGTTGTGTTATGTCTGGCAAATCACTGGCAAATCTGTGAAGATGGCATCAGAACATAATAGCATACATATGAATGTCGGACATCCTCCAGGGTATTTCTGTGAATGCAAAGCCTACTGTGTTATCAACTGACTTAAGTGTGTTGCAGCAATAGTAATAAGGTGTCACTAATTATTGGCCATTTCCCTCCCATTTATGTGTGCCATCGTCCAGATCTTCTGCTCTAACAGGTTGAGAGGTATGACTGAGCAGCAAGTGTGTGAATACAGTGTGCCATACTGACATAGAACATAAATGTATATCAGGTATTACCTGTGCACATGTATGTATGTATGAGTGTAGCTAGAAGTCAGAAAACAACAGACATGAGATGCAAAATGTCAGGTAAATAGGCTGTACATGTTATACACATGTGTAAACATAGTTTCAGTGCATCCAAAAGACATAAATGTCTACAGATACTGGTTGTTACATTGCCCTGACACTGAAATGGGTACTAGAATAAGCATGATTATCAGGTTGAAATTGGAGAACTGTCCAACTGTGTTATGACCTTATGATCATGCCTAATACAAATAACTATTTGAGCAAATACATATATGTATAGGCTCAGCAATACCTGACTCGTAAAACCTGCCTCCACCAAGGTAGAGTAATCTCCTTTGGTGGACAGCAGCAATGCACAAACCACAAGATAGGTTGTTATATTGGCTATACAGGGCCAAGTAGGAGCAGGCACCAATTTGGAAGCAATTGCACCTTTGTCTGAACAAGCATATAAGATCACAGGTGAATCACTGTAAGGCTAACAATGAGTACTAATTGCACACATCCACCAAGGTCAATCACAAGGCCATTGTCACATCTGTGCAGTGTCTGAAACCTGGTTCAAGGCTCCAGAGAGCACCCCTGCATTACCAGGATATAACACATACCATACCTTTTGGCCATCTAACCTGGACTGGAACACCAAAGGCGGAGGTGTGTCCTTATTCATTAAGGATATCCACACCTCCAGGCTAGTTGCCCAACATAATACATCCAAAATTATCCAAGTGCAACTAACTCTGGGCAAAACTGCAATCCAAATTGTAGCTTGCTACAGATACCCCACCATGCCCCAGGATTCCCACTCCGTTTTTCTTGATATACTAGAAAATATTAGGGTTCAACCAAACACCCTAATAATGGGTGATTTCAACTACCCCACCATTAACTGGGAAAACTACTCATGCACCAATCCTTCACTCAATGCTTCCTAGAATTCATAAACTCCAATGCCCTGGATCACCTTATTAACACCCCCACCAGGGGCATCAATATCCCAGACCTAGTCATTAACAACATGAGTGACCGGTGTTCCACACCTGAAGTCAACTCCTCATTGGTCAGATCCGACCATAAGTTAATCACCATAGATATCCACATCCCACCCCACCCCCCACCCCCATTAAGGAAACCACTGTAAATATTTTTTCCAAAGCCAACTTCAGGACAAAAGTGGCAAAGTTCACAACACCCATGCAGATGGACAGTACAGTTATGACTGCTGAATCCTACACAAATGCACTTTATAAGCACTTACACGAGTGCATGAATCATGCTATCCCTAACAGAACCAAGATGCTATCCTCCAAAAAAAGGAAGCCAATCTGGTGGTCCCCTGTTATAAACAAACTCTACAACAGAAGGAAGAAACTGTTTCATAAGAGAGTTAAAACCCATGAGTGAAGGAGTTCCCTGGTCAGCCTCAGTAAGATGCTGAGATCCCTCATAAAATCCTCCAAAGCTAGCTATGAAAACAAGATTGCCACAGATTCTAAGGACAACCACAAAACACTCTAAAGCTATGTCAAGAATCTAAATGGAAACACTCAGATCTGTTCTGAGTTACAGCACAATGGCAAGAAAATTACAGAACCAACTGATATCGCCAACATCCTGGCTGATAGGTTCAGTGCTAACTTTACCCCCCTTTCACCTCCTAAGGGGCACATATTCATACCAGAAGAATGCAGAGCCCCTGAAATCAGAACTGAGCAGGTAAAAACTGCAGTCTCCAAAGCCAAGAACACAGCATCCATGGGACCAGACAACATCCCAGACTGCATTCTAAATGAACTTCAGAACGAACTAGCCCCCCCCACCATGTTCAGTCATAGCATGATGTCAGGCTTTGCACCCACTGAACAGTGCACAGCAACAGTTAAAGCACTCCACAAATGAGGAACCACCACAGACCTTGGGAACTATCACCCTATTAGCTTGATGAGCCTGGTCTGTAAGGCCATGGAGCACATCATGGATATTGGTAACCTCCAAACTCTAGACTCCATTAAGTTTGGGTTCATGAAAGGCAGATCATGCCTCCTAAACCTGATTGACTTCTTTGAAACAGTCACCAAAGCATTAGACGAGGGCAAGACAATTCACACAGCCTATCTTGACCTTGCCAAGGCTTTTGACACCGTCCTCCATTCTGGTATTACAAATAAACTCACTATACTGGGTATAAATCCATGCGTCACACGATGGGTTGTCAACTGGCTCACTAACAGAACCCACACTGTATAGGTTGCAGACTCCAATTCTGACTTCAAACCAGTGACAAGTGGAGTACCACAGGGATCAGTCTTGGGTCCTCTCCTGTTTGCTATCTACTTCTCTGAAGTATGGGCTAACACAGAGGGCCTCTGGCTGACAACGTTCACAGATGACTGCAAATTGGGTGCCATAGTTGAGTCCCCAAATGATGCAGACATCCTACAGAAGGGCCTCACTGATTGAAATGCCTGGTGTCAGAGCCATGGCCTCAAGCTCAATGCCAAAAAGTGCATTGTCATCCCCTTTATTAAAAACTCTGTACCCATGAACTACCATATAGGTGGCAGTCCACTTAATGCCGAAGGTGTGATAAGAGACCTTGGGACTCAGGTGGACAGTAGTCTCTCTTTTGATAATCACATCGCCACAGTAGTCAGGAAATCCTTCTACATAGCACACCTCATCTTGAAAGGGTTCTCATCCAGGAAGAAAGAGGTCATTGTTCCCCTCTACTCTTTTCTCATTAGACCCGTTATTGAGTACAATGCTCCTTTTGGAATGTACCTCACAAGACATCTGCAACAGCTGGAAAGGCCATAGACATACCTCACAAAGGGGATTATGGGACTCAAACAGATTCCCTATGCTGACCATCTCAAAAAACTCCAGCTTTACACCGTAGCATATCGTCTACTCCGAGGTGATCTCTGCCTAACATACAAAGCTATGTCAAACACAGAGCTGTTGGACATGCTACACCTAAAGAAATCTCAATCCCTCTGAGATACATGCTCTAGGGACCTAAACCTTGTCACCACAATAAAAAGAACATGCTGGAGAGATAGATTCCTATGCCAGAGACTTCCCATGCTCTGGAACAAGCTACCTATGACAAGCAGAGTTCCTCATTAGCACTCTTCAAGAAAAATCTTGATGAGTGGATGGGAAATAGGAAATTCACCCCAGGGATAACTTCTGTGGCTCTGTTCAACAGGGACACAGGAAAATAACTTTCTTGGGTGGCAAAAATCAGGGAACCTCATTGGCTAGGCTTACATAGACTATTGGGCCAATAGCCTAGAACCTACCTATGAACCCATGAACCTATATGACCTCAGTCTCAGAGGCAACAACCCAACCCTCCCTGTATTAGTGTGCAATCACACCACATACATACACACCATAGCTATGGCCTACCGGCTGCGGACAGGTTAAGTGAAAACATCATCCCCCTGTCTCCCCATCAGTATAGGTGGATATGCACAGCAATTGCACCCCTCCCCTCATCATCAGAGAGCAGGTCCATAATGCCTACTCAATATGCAACAAAATTAAGTCTCCATGGGACCTCATAACATCCCTGTCTTCATCACACATGAACTCAGACATGTGCTCCCAGCTCCATTACATTGTAGTCAAACAAAGCCTGAGCACCATCAATATCCCATCTGCATGGATGACAGCTACTGTCATCTCTCTACACAAAAGTGAATAATGAATGGAGGAGTATTCAATTTACTGGCCCTCAGTGAGGGGAACAAGACACATCATGATCAGGAGTGCAATGCAAGCTCATACTGTGCTGATAGATGACAGGAGTATGATGTGGTTGTAAGTAGGGGCTAGTGCTAGTCAATGTTGATGTGCAGGTTCTGTAAATAACGTTGACCAATGTATGAAGTCCTGTGATGTGTTTCCCTGTTTATGTCTTCCAGTTGACATGCAGCAAGACAGATAGCCGTCGTACTCAGACACAGAGACATCAGCAATCATCGACACCATACTGCAGCACCAAGGTGATGTTTGGCCATAGCCAAATGCATCTGTGGGAGCAGACCACTCTTTGGGATGACTTCATCTACAGGGTAAATGATAAGGGTCAGCAAGCACGGACTTACGAACAGGTCAGCCATCGTGCAACTGACCTCATCCACCATGCCCGCCAAAGGGGTGCTGCTATGGCCAGGGACCACACAGCTACAGGTGAGGGTCCTGCTATGCAGGCCCCACTTACACCTATGGAAGAGCTCCTTGCCAACCTTGGGGCACCCACCACACAACAACAGCAGAGTCATGACACCCACATTGTGGAGGTGGGTGGCATCCAGACACCAGGCGAGGAGCGTGCAGGTAAGATCCCATTGGACATCAAACTACTATTGTAGCAGCCATATTGGCATCTGTAGTGTATCTAGATGCACATTTCAGGTCAAAATGCAGTTGTGGGCGGGGTTTTGTAATGCACAGAAGTGCAAATCTATGGTGAAGGACAGCAAATTGTGTCATATCGGAACTTGCACTGTACATGTCAGAAAAGCAGCATTCATCTTGTACCACTGCCACATGTGCGTCTGCTGACAATACTTCTCTCCCACAACTACATAGGTCCCTCTGGTCTGAATGTGGGACAGCAACCTGAAGCCAGTGAGTATGGAATTGTCCTGTTGTGGCTCACCAATACCCCAGGCATGTTAAGGGTATGCATTTTACCATGCACACAACTATCACTCATAGCCATATTGTGATATGTGCATGTTCACTTGTGGTGGGGTTAACTGCATTGCATCACAGTGGTCATCTCACATTTGCAGGAGATATATCATACCTGTAGCATACCTCACAACCTGTCAGTGCAAGAAATCCAGACAAAGACTGACAAAATGGGGGGACAAAAGCCCAAAACTAGGGACATATTTTAAATATTACTCATACAGTGGATAGAAAAGGTGTGCACACCCCTGTTAAAATGGCAGGTTCTTGTGATATACAAAAATGAGATCACAATAAATCATTTCAAAACTCTTCCCACCTTTAATGTGACCTATAAACTGTACAATTCAATTGAAGAACAAACAAATCTATTAGGGGAACAAATATGAAAAATAAATAACGTACAATAAGCTGGATGCATACGTGTCCACAGCCTTAAACTAATACTTTGCTGAAGCACCTTTTGATCTAATTAAAGCATTCAATCTTCTTGGGTACACCCCTGCCATCAATTAAAGAAACTCTGATTAACACGTAATAACGGTCAGCTGTCCTAGTAGTATTTCCCTGGCATTTACTCAGTTACCTGCAAAAGCCATTGTTTGCAGAGAGATTACAAAGCATCAAAGGGATCTCATTATTGAAAGATATCAGCCAGGAGAAGGGTACAAAAACATTTCCACAACATTGCATATACCATGGAACACAGTGAAGACAGTCATCAAAAAGGGGAGAAAATATGGGACAACAGTAACATTGCAAAACCTGGACGTCCCTCCAAATCTGATGAAAAGACAAGACAAACACTGGTCATGAAGGCTGCCAGGGGACCTACAGCAGCACTGCAGGAGCTGCAGGAATCTCTGGCAAGTACTGGCTGTGTACTACATGTGACGACAATCTCCTGTATTCTCCATATGTCAGGTCTATGAGTCCATATATCAGGTCTATGGTGTAGGGTTGAAAGATGGAAGCCTTTTCTTACACAGAACAACATCCAGGCCTGGCTAAAATGTGAAAACAATATGTCAAGTCCCCCAAAAGCATGTAGGAAAATGGTTTATGGTCTAATGAGACTAAGGTTGAACTGTTTGGCCACAATTCCAAAAGGTACATTTGGCACAAAAACTACACTTCACATCACCAAAAGAACACCATCCCAACAGTGAAGCATGGTGGTGGCAGTTTGCTGCTTTGGGGTTGCTGCTCATAAACTGGAACTGGGGCATTAGTCAAGGTGGAGGGAAGTATGATCAGTTCCAAATACCAGTCACATTTGGCCTAAAGCCTTCAGGTGTCTTCTAGAAAGCTGAGGATGAAGAGGACTTTCACCTATCAACACAACAATGACCCAAAGCATACATCCAAATCAACAAATGAATGGCTTCACCAGAAGAGAATCAAAGTTTTGGAATTGCCCGCCAGAACCCAGACCAGAATCACAAAAGATGCCCTCGCAATCTGACAGAGTTGGAGGGTTTAGCAAGGAAGAGTGGGCAAATATTGCCAGGTAAAGATTTGCCATGCTGATAGACTCCTTCCCAAGAAGACTGAATGTTGTAATTAAATCAAAAGTTACTTGAACAAAGTATTAGTTTAAGAGTGTGTACATTTAGGCAACCAGCCTATTGTACGTATTTCATTTGCTATATTTTACCCTAACAGATTTGTTTGTTTTTCAATTGGATTGCATAGGTTATAGGTTACATGAAAGGTGGGAGAGTTTTTGAAAGACTTGTTGTGGTCTCATTTTATACATCACAAAAACCTGGCATGTTAACAGGGGTGTGTACACTTATTATATATATTGTAAGCTTAGAAAGTTGTTAGAGTAATCGGATTTGTTTTAACATACATTTTCTGCAGGCTTTGAAGTCTGAAACTGAAATGTATGTCATTAATTAGTGACGTCAGTCGCCAGATCATCCCAGTAATCTGTTAAACAAACACAGGATTTATGAGGAACAGACTAAAAATATGAGCCAGACATGTAGACATTCTGCAAAAGTCTGCACAGTTGAGAGGTATGTTCTGAAGGAGTTGTCACTGTGCTATACAGGTGAACAGCAATAATGTGTACATGGGTGCAGTGTGTGCTAGGTGCATGCCCATCACGTACTACCACTACTCACTTATCCCAGAGGTGTATATTAGTAGTAACATTTAGTGGAAATGGCTGCACTGCATGATGTTGAGGGCATCTCCCGAGTGTGTATGTTGTGGTCTCTCTGTGTGTCGTGCATCTCACCATTTGGATATTGTGAGGTCTGTGTAATGCCTTTGTGCCAACCTCACCTGTATGTGTGTGTGTGTGTGTGTGTGTGTGTGTGTGTGTGTGTGTGTGTGTGTGTGTGTGTGTGTGTGTGTATCAGCACACCTTATAGTGCAGGCATTAATTTACATATGTTGTCTTCCCCTCACAGGTGGACATGGTGGTCATGGTCCCTCCTGCTTAGAACCTGATGTCAGTGTCTCTGCAGACTCTGATGCTGATGGTAGTCATAGTGAGGAACAGGTGAGGCTGTCAGGGGCTGAATCTGCACCATCAGTTGGCATCCCACTGTTGCCCACAATGTCCCCACCACAGTCACAATGCCCACACATACTCCGTCCCCAGTGGCCACAGATAATGGACAGTTGGTGGGTGGTGCCATGGAACAGGCTAGTGTGGTAACTATGGCAAGTGTGAGTGTAGACACTAGCTATAGCCAGAGTGACGCCGAGGTCCCACACAGGAGGATGGACAGGGGTGCTCAAAAGAGGACTGCTGCCCATCAAGCCCCTGTTTCAAGTGCCACAGCAAGTGTCACCAGACACATGTTTCAGTCCATCATGGAGGCACAGGCATGTACAGAATGCAATACCAGACAAATACTCAGGTTCTTGGATACAACACTTCCTAGCATCCATGACAACGTACTTGACCTTGTGGAGGCCAAATGTCACAATACTGAGATCATGAATAGATGGTGGGGTAAGACCTTGGCAATCCTTGATCGTGGAATATCTGTGCTGGAGCCTGTGGTGGGGGATGGGCATCAGACATATGGACGTAGGTCAGCACTACGATCAGATGAGAGTCTACGGGGCCATGCACCTTCACACTCCCATAGTGGCAGTACCACCACCACTACTGGAGGGGGGTGCTGTCCACACCACATCAGAGCAGGCCATGGGAACGTGGTCCTAGCCAGTCCCATCAGGTACATGGATCCAACAGACAGCAGTCACCATCAGGGAGTAATACTGCATCTGGTCTTGGGCCTGGTGGTTCCAGTGATACCCCTGGCAGGACCAGTTCCCATGTCCAAAGGCAGAGATGGTGAACTGTACACCCTGCCATGTATGGTCTACAGCTGTCTAACATAACCCTGTGTGGGGCAGCCACATGGTGTGACTGTGTGCATACAAACACACGCACATCTCTATCACATGCAGGTCACCTCCAGACACACACAGCACCTCTGCACAGCCCATTTCTAGAACACCCCTCCAAACCCACACACATGATGTTAACCGTATGGCCCAGCTAAGGCCTCTGGCAAACCCACACCACACCCTGTATATATGATGATACCTGTGCCACATCCCTGTCATCTATACCACTGATGCAGGGACATGCTAATATGGGTCTGATGCACAGGATGAATATAATACAGTGTAACTATGTAATGCTGTGTAAGGTGCTGTCTGCTTGCATTTATTATGGGTACACATCAAAGTGTATGTACCTTATTAGCTATGATGCATTATTGTTGTTAGTACAAATGACTGAATGTAGTCTGACATGCTGTATTCTGTTTGTGTTCCAGGTGTCTGTGTGTCTGCAGGCTGTGGCCCTGCAAACATTACCAACATGGAGTATGGCAGAGTGGAAACAAATTGACCATTTCATAGCCAAGGTACAGCTGTGTATGTACATGTTTACCAGATGTGTATGCATGCAACAGTGTGTGAGGGACACTGTTGGCAGACAGTGTGACCTTGCATACATACCCCTTGTCATAGACAGCTAGGCTTTATGCATGTCACCTTGGTGTTCTGTAGTACCACAGGCTCATACATACAGAGGAGGTTACTGGAATACTAGCACTAGGTCCCTCACAAGCCTAGCCATGACCATAACCCCAACAGATTCACCTATTTTCTGGGCACACAGTAGTCACAGGGCCTTCTCATGTCTACATATTGCACACACATAGGCAACATGCAGTGTGTGTGTGACATTATCAATTGTGGAGTGTGGGACATAAGTTGGAGTAATGTGAGAGTTGGCAGCACATAGCATTCCCATGGCAAGGGCAACATACAGGATGTCCTCTGGTATGCTAGCATGACACCTTCTTTGTGTGACATTACCTTCACTTACAGTATTTCTCATGACATTGAAGTGCTTCTGATGTGCACTCACTTTTTTATGAAATCAGTACAGACCTGTATGACATGTTTCTTGTCCCACATTTCTGGGACCTTTTTTAACTGTTTCAGTTGTCAGCACAGTGACACCCTGCCAAACATGGACTGCAACCTGCAGGGTGGTCCAGACATAACTGTCAACCACACCGTTTATACAGACTGTCCTGATGCATGCCAGATATCAGTAGTGCATTTTCTCATACACCTGTGTCTGTCTGGCACATTGCTGCCAAACCATTGTGGGCTGCAGTCATAACATAATGGCAGACATTATGAGTTGCACACTTCATACCATTCAGACCATCTATGGTAATGTAAACCCTGTTATGCTATCACTGTTATATTTTTGTTGGAGCAATATTTGACAGGTGTCCCTATTATGTGTCCTTTGTCACTCCATTATATATGGCTTTGTGAACAGTCCTTATTCTGCCAGCTTGGGAGGTATGGATACAGATGGTGGTCATACCTCTGACCTCTGCATATGTGTGCAGATTGTCCTGATTTCTGACACATGATTTCTTCACATTGGTCATGTACATGTGGTTTTCTACTAACATCTGATAAAACCATGACAGATTGGCATTGTAGGTTAATGACAGGTATTGTCATGTAACAACACATACCCATTGGAAGGTGCATTCAATTGCATGACCTTTTCTGCTATCCATTTCCCATGTGTGTTACAGAAATATGTGATGGGTGTGCCCAATGTTTGCTGTTTGCCCCAGCTTCACATATGGCATTCACCTGATGTCTGTCTGTAGACTGTTGCAAGGTGATATGATACAGTGATAGGGTAACTGTCTGTCTATCAGCATTATGTTTCAGACATGTATGAGGTCTACTGCTGTCATGTCTGTCACTACAGTGACTGTGAAGGTTTGGCAATGTGTCTCATAAATGCCCATTGTTAGGGGTCACAGGCAACATATTGGTCGCAAAGATCAGGGTATTCCATATACATATGTACAGATGGCTGGCAAGGTGATATGATACAGTGATAGGGTAACAGTCTGTCTATCAGCATTATGTTTCAGACATGTATGAGGTCTGCTGCTGTCATGTCTGTCACTACAGTGACTGTGAAGATTTGGCAATGTGTCTCATAAATGCCCATTGTTAGGGGTCACAGACAACATATTGGTTGCAAACATCAGGGTATTCCATATACATATGTACAGATGGCTGGCATGTGCTATACAGTTTAACATGTTGCATGCATAGCAGATGCCATTAACTGGCTTTGCAAAGTAATGCCATGGTGAGGGAGTCAACAGGCCTTAAAATGGTATATTGACACACACAACAGTCACAGGAAATATGTTTCTCAGGCACACATACAGTATCACAGTTGCCAGTATTGAGTTTAGACCCCTACCTATCTAATTGTTGGTACTACACTGTTATGCATTTGTCACATGTGCCACATAGTTTCTAGGATTGAAAAGTGCCCCAAGGTACTTTTAAGGTGTATAACATAACCAGCCCTTGTAAAGTATGGCAGTGAGAAAGTATACTAGAAGGGAAAGGCCTCAAAATACTGTATCCTACAAATATACACACTTAAAAAACTTACACACAAACACACATTTGCCAGAGCTGAGGCTAGACCCCTTGCCTATCTAATTAATTGTATTACACAGTTATTGTATGTGGCACAGGGCTTATAGGGCTGAGAAATGTATACAGGTTCTTCTATGGTAGATTATATCAGCAGCCCTTTTAAAGAGGGCAGTGGGAAGTTTAATGGGTGGAACACACCTCAAAATGGTAAAACACTCCCCCAGAGGATATGGCCTCAGCCACTAACACACACACACACACACACACACACACACACACACACACACACACACACACACACACACACACACACACGCACACACACACACACACACACACACACACACACACACACACACACACACTCACACACACACACAATACTGTTCTCAAACATGCACACATACACACACAGTATCACAGTTGCCAGTATTGACTTTTGAACCCCTACATATCTAGTTGTTGATAATAAGTGTTGTGCAGTTATTGCATGAGCCGTGGAGCTTATAGGGTTGAAGAGTGTCCCAAGCTACTTCTAAGGTGCATGCCATCACCAGCCCTTGTAAAGTATGGCAATGGGGAAGTGTACTGAGAGAGAAAGGCCTCACACTACTGCATCCTACAAACATACACACTTGCACACACACACACACACACACACACACACACACACACACACACACACACACACACACACACACACACACACTTATATTTGCCAGGCCTGAGATTAGAACTCTTACCTATCTAGTTATCTATAGTATACTATTACATGGTTATTGCACACACCATAAAGCTTATAAAGTTGAGGGTTTTCCAACAGTACTTTTAAGGTGAATGACATCAACAGCCCTTGTAAAGTAGGGCACTGGGACATGTGGATGGGAAATCCACAAAACACTTTATCCCATGAACCTACACACTTATACACACACATTTGCCAGTTCTAAGAGTAGAACCCCCTACCTATCTAATTAGTTGTATTACAGTGTTACGTAATTATTACATGCACCACAGAGCTTATAGAGCTGAGGCTTGTCCAAAGGCACTTCTAAGGAGAATGATAACAGCAGATCTTGTAAAGTAGGGCAATGGGAAGTGTACTGGGAGGGAAAGGACTAAAACTCTTATTCCTACACACACACACACACACACACACACACACACACACACACACACACACGCGCGCGCGCACGCACATACTTACATATTCTAGGATTGAGGTTAGAACCCCTACCTATCTAGTTATTAGTACTATAGACTTATGCAGTTATCACATGTGCCACAGAACATATAGGGCTGAAGTCAGTCCAAAGATACTTCTAAAGTGAATGACAACAGCAGATCTTGTAAAGTAGGGCAATGGAAAGTGTACTGGGTGGGAAAGGACTACAACTCTTATTCCTACACACTCCCCCACTTACATATGCCAGCATTGGGGTTAGAACACCAACCTATTTAGCGATTTGTACTATAGTGTTATGCAGTTATTGCTCATGCCACAGACCTCATAGGGCTGAAGTCAGTCCAAAGGTACAGCTAAAGTGAATGACATCAGCAGATCTTGTAAAGTAGGGCAATGGGAAGTGCCCCCTCACACTTACATATGTCAGGACTGAGATTAGAACCCCTACCTATCTAGTTATTCGTACTATAGTGTTAAGCAATTATCGCACATGCCACAGAGCCTATAGGGCTGAAGTCAGTCCAAAGGTACATCTAAGGTGAATGACATCAGCAGGACTGCTAAAGTAGGGCACTGGGAAGTGTTGTGGGTGGGACAGTCATCAAAATACTACATCCTATAAACATACACACTTACACACACTTGTACATGCACATTTGCCAGAACTGGGAATGGAACCCCTGCATATCTAGTTATTTGTACTATATTGTTAAATAATTATTACACACGCCACAGAGCTTATAGGGTTGGAGCTGTGCAAAGATACTTCTAAGAGGAATGACATCTGCAGCACTGCTAAAGTGAGGCACTCAGAAGTGTACACTGTAGGAATGGCCTAAAACTGTTTCATCTACAAACACACACACACACACACACACACACACACACACACACACACACACACACACACACACACACACACGCACACTTACATTTGCCAAGACAGAGATTAGAACCCCTACCTATCTAGTCATTTGTACTATAGTATTACACAATTATCACTCATGCTACAAATCTTATAGGGCTGACAGGTGTCCAATGGTACTTGTAATGTAAATGACAGCAGCAGATCTTGTGAAGTAGGATAATGGGAAGTGTACTGAGTAGGAACAGCCTCCTAATACTTAAACCTACACACACACACACACACACACACACACACACACACACACACACACAAAGGCATGTGATATGATGTTATAACCCCACCTCAGTGCTATTACACAAGGGAGCTCACCTTCATGCTTGCATGAGCAACTGGTTATGACCAGTATGCCACTGTCCATCCACTGCAAGACATCACTCTATGCCATTCAGGTTATCTGTGTGTATGACTCACTCTGTGTGTGTCCCTCTGTGTGTCTCTCTCTTTATCACTGCCTGTCTCTGTCTTCCCCACGTCCATATGTATGTATGCTTGACATGTTGTTATCTGTTGCCCATATATATGTCTGTGTATCACAAGCAACAGATGCAGCTATATCACATATGGGCCAACTACAGCTAGCTGAGGGTAATCCTGTCTAATGGGTGTGTGTAGGAACAAGTACGGTGTACATAGCTATCTGTATGCAAAGTCATATATGCACAATACAGTTATATAGTCCGATGCGGGTTCCAACATGGCATGTGATTCTTTAAGTGTAGGAGCATGCCCAGTATGACCTTCTATAGTGAGAGTGTGACTCCATTCCAGAGATAGTTGTACTCCGGTCTGGGTTTTGTGTGCTACAGTCATACCTCTTAAAAGTAAACTGGACTTTCCTAGAGGTACTGGGTTTGTTTTAGCAGTCATTTTCTGACATATCTGAAGTCTGACACTGCAATGCATTGTGTCATACCTAGTGACAGACATCCTAAGATCATCACAGTGCTTTACCGGAAGAATACAAGATGTATGATCCACAGACCAATATTATGAGCCCAACTATATACATTCTTGCCCAAAAAGGCCAATTGAGAGGTTTAGCTACAGCTGGTTGACTGGTGTAGCTTTGTAAACAGTCCAGCAACTTGGTGATACGCTGGCTGGGGATCTCCTGATTGTGTGGCATTCTTCTTACCTGAAAAGTCATATCCTGGTGGGGTCATACCACTCAACTGTACATTTTTTGGCAGAATGTCCAGGTGTTCATCGAAAAGTTTTGTCCATTCTACATAAACATGTGTTTTTATGGCAAGTTAATTGCATATAATTGAAGACTGACATTACAAACTAATGACATACATTAGTGTTCAGACTTCATAACCTTCAGACAATTCCTACTAATGCAAAACCCCATATTCTACCAACTTTCTCAGTATGTAAGGGCAATGTTTACAACGTGTGCCTATCATTGTGCCTTTGTCCCACTTTTATTTATGACCTTGTCCTGATGTCTTGCTGTCAGAGGCTGGGAGGTATGGGTGTGGGTACAGAGTACATTCTATGCCAATTATATGTGTAGTATATTCCCCATAGTGCTGTGACATCCAGGTATGTCATTGGCAGAGCAGTACAGAGTAATGTGGTGAACCACTGACAGACAGTTGTGTATAGGTTGCTAACATGTTAGTAGGGTATTGGCCCTGAAGCCCTTATAACCCACACTGACAAGAGTGTAGCCCATATTACAAGTCAGCACATAGAGACCCTGTCCAGCAGGGACACAGGTGGGATCACAGGACTGTATTTGTGTTTCCTATGCACGCAGACAGGGCTCACATCACTAGGGGTATTGATGCACTTGTCTTGCTGTTGACAGGGAGTGCATTCCACAGATGGGGAAGTGTGTGGTACATGTATCTGTCACACCAACAAGCCATATTGATATCACAGCCCAGGCTGATGCTGTGCCTACAGGTTGATGGAGTGGGCCTTGAGTTCCAGATGTGCAACAGTCCCATCAAAGCAGGGTCTGGTTTGCTTTGTATACCAGACAGGGGTCACCTCAGCAGAGTCTGTATGGAATGGGGTAGAGGGACAGTGCTGTTAGCCTCTCTTTGTAGGGTAGGTGTTTGGGGTTAGTGGTAAGGCCTTGGTGTTTGCAAGACCCTGACGTGTGGAGTCTACATGGTCTGTGGTGTGTAGGTTTGTGGAGTTCTCATGTGATTTTTGTCTCTGAGATGTCCATTGTTTGGGTTTTGTTTTGTGGTGGGCCTCCACTTACATGGGTGCATGTTGTGTATTTGCAGGTGATGTTTACTGACTCCTTACACTGCATGGCACCTATGTTACTGCACAGTCTGTTTTGGTGTGCACATTATCCATTTGCCTAGCCAGTGGTTCCCCTTCTCCTTATGTGCATCTCTTTGTCCTTCTGTAGTGAGTTACAGCCTTTGACCACAGTGGGTGCCGTTATGTACTTCTAAGTCTAATATGGCAGAGTACATGCTATTACACCACATAGAGGGTTGTGGACTTCACACTTCTGAGTGTACCTATTTAGCAGGTTATCCATCATTGCACCACTCCATTTGCTATGCTCCTTAGACGGTTTGTGTTGCTATATGTTATTATGAAGCTATATGTGGGCCTAGTTGTCATACCGTCACAGACTGACATCTGGACAGGCCCAAATATGACAGTCAAAGGCCCACACATGGGGACAGGGTGTTAATAATGTTCTGCCAAACATAGACAGTTGGGAGACCGGTTTGTTAATTGCTTGTTTGCTCTTATGGGTATGATGTCTGCTTCCTGACTATCTGCCATTGCTGTTTTGACATGACCCTTTCTTGTTTTGCAAATAGTTGCAGGCAAATGCAATGTTAGGACAAGCAGAACAGATATACAAGACATATTTGTGCTCTTTCTTTGACAACCTGTGTCATTCTAGTTGTATGGCTATTAGCCAGTGACATGTTGTCAGTGCTGACACAGAAAGGTGGCAGCCTTTTATACACTGGCAGTACACTGACCTTCAGGTACCTGCTGTCCTACTAGGCACCATACCTCTCAACTTCTGAGAGCCAGACATCTGGACAAAGCCATAAGTAATTTGGGGACAGAGGCCTAAATATAGGAACCATTTTAAGTATTGGCCTTACAAACCTAGAAAGGTGATTCAGTAACAGGTTTTGTATTAGCATGCATGCTTTTATAGGGTATGAAGTCTGACACTACAATCTGTCATTATTTTCTGATCTTAGACTTATGTGATTTGCCAATGAATTGCCAGACAACCACTATTTCATGTTATACAGACCACAATTATGATGCAAACCTCGGGACATTCTGCAATAGGTCTGCACAGTTGGTATAGTAGGCAATGTGTAGGTTACTTCAAGCTGTGTACTGTCCGTATGTGTGGCTCCTGTCCTTAACATGTGCAACTTTCCTGCATTAACAGATACTGACATTTGGGCAGTGTGTACAACTCCTACCATAGGTGTAACTGACATACATAATAGTTGGCACTGCAGTTCTTCAAACATGGCCCTGTCAAAGACAGTGCTGTACCTAGGCCACTACAACACAACAGCCGTGAGTAAGTGCTGGTCACATCCTGACAGTATTAACCATGCATATACATATCTTATTGACCCCTGCATATTATGGACATGCAACAAGTTATCATGCTGATTGGGACAGTCCTGACAATGTGTGCTCTGCTGCTATTTCCCTGCAAGCATACATGTTACTGCATTTCCATGGGAATATGGGTGTGGAGGGCACACCTGTCAACTGTACACATTTGCACAGACTGTGCAACTATTTGCTTTACATGTTGGTTCCATTTAACATAGTGCCCAGTCTTGGAGACTAGAGGCATATCACTAAGGACCACAGGTCAGATTGTAATGACATACATTTGAGTTTCAGACTTCTTACCCCTCAGAGCCTTACTGTAACTGCAAGATCTGCTGTGCTATCACTGTAGAAGTCTGCAGAGGGGGTATTTCTTCATTATTGCCTTTTGTGAGCCTTTGCCAGACATTCCTTTATGGTTTTCTACAACTGACTTGATGGGTGAGGCTGAGGGGTGAGTATGGGACCCCCACACTGACATCCATGCCTGTGACCTATGGCCCCCCATTTAGTTGCCCCCCCCCCCCACATATACTGCAGTGGGATTTGTCACGTTTGGTACTACTGCATAATGTGGAAAAGCCAGTACTGGGCAAACATTTTCTGGTGTCCCACATAGCTGTCAGTTGTCTGCTGCTATCCCAGTAGGCCACCCCATTCCCGTGCATGCATGCAGCAATACCATAGATATGCTACCAAAACATACTAATCCATTCATTTATTGTTAAAAAGACTAACTTACCTTGTGCCTGCGGCAATTGTGAGGACAATGCATGAGGGCTGCTTGTGTTGGATACAGCAGTACACTGTCTATACATGGTAAGTTACAGGTAGTGTGATGTGTGTGTCATCCATTTCACTGTGTGTGTGAGTTGGAGAGATGTGTCAGTCACTGGATACCTACAGTGTCAGAGTGTGTGTGCTGTGTGTTGCCTCTTTGCCAAGGTCAGAGCATACTGGGCACGTGTCCATCTACCTACAGCACCTGGCTCAGGGGGTTCGTCCTCCGAGTCCCTCTGTGCCTATGGGGACCTTGGCAATGATGGGGGGCTGTGTGGCCCTTCCCTGTGCTGTTTCTGCTGCAGCTGTTTCTGCAAGATCTTATTGTATAGCATGGCACATACTATCAGCATGTGTACACATGTGGCTGGAGAGTACTGCAAGGCTCCACCAGTCAAGGCAGCAGAACCATGACTTGAGCATCCCATGCACACTCTCTATAATGATTCTGGTTTGTGCATGTGCCTCTTATGGCATTCTTGAGTGAGTGTGTGTGCATTTCTGATGAGTGTCATCATCCATGGCTCCAGTATATAGCCTGCATCCCCTACCAGATGGCCATACGGGATATCCCCCCTGGCAAATCCCTGATACAGCTGTGAGGAATGCCAGATGTGGGAGTCATGATAGCTTCCAGGGCTGCCAGCACACACATTAATGATAATGCCCTGGGGATTGTACACAACCTGAGAGTTCATGGAGTGAAAGCCCTTGTGGTTTAGGTAGACCCTACCCTGCTCACAGAGTGGTGCTTTGATGTGGATGTGCGTGCAATCTATGGCACCCAATAGCTCTGGGTAGTCAGCTACATGGTGGAAGAGGTGTATATTGCTGGTCCTCTCCTCACAGGTGCTGGGGAAGTAAATGTGCTCACCAGCATGTGGTAGCATAGCATCCAGGAACTGGTGGAGTACCCTGGATGCATATGCCTGTGAGACCAGCATGATGTCCCCAGTAGGTCTTTGGAAAGTACCTGTAGCTAGTGTTCTTAAGGTAACACATACTTTGGTATCCACTGGGATGGGTTCCCCTCTGTTGGGTCTGGGTCTGAGATGAGACTGGCACAGCTCAATGAGTTGCTGAAGTATGTCCCTGTCCACCATGTAGTGCTCTGTCTCCAGATCATGTAGCCCCTGGTAGGTGACCCTGGGTCTGAAGACTCTTCTCCTCCTCCTCAGTCTGGGGTGGTTGTCAGCATTATCCCCCTCACAGCCTTCAGCTTCTAGCACATACTGATGATCAAAGTGACACCGGCCCTAACATTTTGTTGGTTAAAATTCCCCCGAGTGTGTACACCAATGGAGCAGAGTTTGTGGGAAAAACCTGACTGAAAGGTGTTTGCATAGTTTATACTGTTGTGCTGCAGATGCTGCCTGTGTGATTGCCTGACTATGATACATTCCACCTGCCAGCTATATTATTTGTACTTGATTGCTTTTATTGTGCTATTTCCCATTTTTTTCATTTTCCTTCCCGTTTATGTCCCTTTTAAGCCCCATGGTGCGCCGTGCAAACCCACTGCCTAAATGTAAATATTTCTGCTATTTCTAGGTTTTTTTTTTCTTTTTTGTTATGTTTAAGACCCGGTGGCATCATGCAAACCCGTTTAGCTAAAGTAAACACTTTGAAACAGAAATGGCCCTCCTCTGGATGCGAACATGCTCTTCTTTTCATGGAATAAGTAAATACAGCCCCAGACACACCCCCTTGCTTAGCTGTGCTTTGCTAAGCTCAAATGGAAGCCGTGGAGCTCCAATGTGCTTACACCAAGCATGACACACACCCTTTTCATGTCAGCTACTTCTCCTGCTTACACCACTGCCTTATAGTGCCTACACAGTTAGGTGCAGCCAGAGAATGGTCTCCTATTTAGTGATTTAGTAAAATGTGCTCATTTGCATACCCCACTGCCTTAGTCCCTTATTACACCACTACACCAGAGCTTTTCTTCTTAGCAACTAGTGTTACCTGTTATTGTTTTGATTCTGCATGCCATACAATATAATGGTAAAATGCATATTTCACTTATAATTGTCTTTTCACTTATTTTTTTTGGAACAATCTCATTTGCACACCACTGTTCTACACTTAAACGGACGAAATTTTCACCAGCAAATGAGGTAATTAGCATTATTCAGTGGTTTCCGTGCCAGAATAATACTAGCAAGCTCATACACACCCCCAGCCTTGTTTACTGGATTGCTCAGAGGCCATATTCTATGCAGAAGCTGCTGCACTATTCTGGCATGGAAAAAAAAAACTTTATTGAATCATGAAGAGTATCTTAATTTAAGGATTGCTTTAATCTGGAATAAATTACCAGAACATGTGAGATTAGCTGATAATTTATTAAGCTTTAAAAAACCTTCTATTTTCACTGCATAATGTCTGGATGAAAAGCAACAAAAAAATTAAAAGTTTCTTTCTCTATTACAGGATTTCTATTCTCTAAAGCTGCTAGCTTAGATGCCAGGAGTATAGGATATCAACTTGTAAGGTCCTGCTGCAACACTACTCTTCCTGAAACCTTCCTTTAAATCCTCTGCTGAAATTGTAGTCTAACATTTTGTATCACAGTATCTCACGAATTAGACTGTTCAGCTCCTCAGCCTCTTCCTGTTGAGTTCTACTCTAATTACATGCAGCAAATTTGGACAAAATATTTTGACTGACTATTGTACACAGATATTTTAGTATGAATTTGTTCACATAGTTTATCATATCTAGAAACCTCTATATAGAACTGTAGCTAGCTGTTCTGGTGCCCTGTGCAGTTCTCTGATCTGATACCCACCCCCAAATCCTCAGAGTTGAGGACCACAAAAAAAAAAAAAAAAAAAAAAAAGATTGTCTCTGAGTCTGAGGACCAGAAAGAAAAATTTCCTTTGCAAACTGTTTGCTACAAATGTAACAAGCAATTTGCTATAGCTAAATATCACACACAAAGTGCTGAAGCTATTCAGCCCAAAGCATAAATGCAATATTTGTATTTAGTTCTGAATGCCGGTAATGCACTACTGCCTGATCATCATTTGCCAGTTGTGCTTTCTAACACCCTTCACCCATCCAGATCTATGCCTCTGTCTCTGTATATTTTATTTACATGTGGGTGGCTTTATATCTCCTTGTACTTAGTTATGACTTATTGGAAGTCTATTTTGGATGAGTTTCAGTTCCAATAATTTATTTTAGTATTTTGAAATGACATTTGTCTGCAATTATATTAGCCTTTGAGATTTATTAGTTTCAGTAGTATTATCAAACTGTGATTGTGATCTTTTATTGTCTTACATCAAACCAGAATGCAGTGAATGGATACGTTAGCACCCGGCACAGTTTTAAAACTTTGTTGGAATACTCCCGGAATGGAATAAAGTCCAAAATGTCTGAAACAATACTTAATGATATAGAGACTCTTACTTTCTTTATTTAATCAAGCAAGTTGATATCTAATCAAAACTGAAAACCTACTGAAGTTTATAACTTTGAGAACTGTGTGAAGCCTTCCATATCACAAACAATATCACTTGTAAGGAACTGCTGGTGTTCTTTTTAACAAATTTCTTTAATTACTAGGGATTAATCTATAACTTGACTCAATTATCTCCCCTCTCTAGAACAATGACAGTATGCAATTCTGGTCAGCAGACACTTCCACGTTAGCAGTAAGTTTTTGGGATTTTTAGTCTGCAAAGCTTTGCACTTAGGTTTTCTCCCTGCAAATTGATTGCTATTTCCAGTGTGCATGTATTACACATTACTTGATTTCTTTTTTTTTTAGTTCTTAGCAAAATATTGAATTTTACAGTTCCACAAAAGTTCATATTTACCATAGATATTTTGAAGCTTCATTAACTATTTTAATAAGTCTTTATCCTGATGTCTTGTAACTTGAAACCAGAGATAATAGAAAACTGTACACAGTGGGGGGGTGGGGGGGGATTCAGTAAAGCTTACATGATATTTGTTTTGGTTGTACACGATCCATACATGAGCACAAACATTTTTAGATTCAGTAAGCACCACTTAGCGGTGCGCAAGCACACTCAAACAAGCAAAATTCCATGTAATGCAAATTACCTAATAAGCAGGTGAATCTTATGCAAATGACCCAAGTGGAGTGATCCAACAATGGGAATAGTATCCATGTAGGCCTCGTGTCCATGTCCATAGTGTATGCAGAACCTTCCACATACAGGAATCTACACAGACAGAAGGAGATGTAAAATATAAAAAATATGGACATAACTCCCCAGTAAATGTTAGAACACGTTAGAACACATACATATATGTTCAAAATATACATTGTGGATGTCCAAAAAGGAAAGGCATATGTAAAAATAAAAAAATAATAATAATTTCAGCATGTTTGTGTTATGTGCCTAGTACGCAAACATGCCTAATTGAAAATAAAAAAATAGGAAAAAAAACTTTTATGATATTTGTCAGAAATGTATTATAGGATGTTGCATTGGGTCCATACAATGTTGCAATGCTGCTGTTGCCCAGGTTAAATGGCTATGAACCATGTAGTTTCCAGGCTGTCAGCATAGATGTGTATGCAAATGAGGTGAATTTGGTGAATCGGTACAAGGAGAAACCATGTCCATAGATCCCTTTCATGTAGGCTCCTACACCATGTTGATATTTCCATTGAATGTTGATGCCAACAGGGGAGTGTGTCCTATACATTTAGGATTTTTTTAATTCCTGGTGTGTGTGTGTTTGTGCAGTGTGTCGCATAGCTGAGCGTGTTTGCGTGAAAAGACCAACCAAGTCACAGTAATGACATAGGCAGCAAGTAATTAAAACTGCATATATTCAGTAATTGATTTTGACTTTTGTATAAGATATGCTGCATGGCATGGTGCATAGTGTCAAGTCGTGCAATAAAGTAGGGCCATTAGATTATGTTGACTACATTCTAGGCAGGTGAAATACATAATAATTAGCCAATCACACAAGCTAGACCTACAGCTGACCTGTATAAAGTGTACATGAACCCTACATTCTGATTTTCCCAATACTCTGGACCATAGCAGTAAAGTCTTGGGAATTTTAACTGAGATAATGCTAGGGGATACTTCAGGTCTACTACATCTTTAGGTGCTAGATGCTGAAGTCAATACTGCTGATGCTGCTGACAATAGGTCTAGGCTGAGAAGGAGAAGTGTGTTCAGGCCAAGGGTAGCCTTCCAAGAGCTACATGAGCTGAAGATTGTAGAGCGCAATTGGGTGGATAGGGACATATTACAAGAAGTAATTGAGCTCTTCTGCCCTCATCTCAGAGCCAGAGCCAACAGAGGGGAACCCATCTCAATGAAAACAAAGGCATGTGTAGCTCTTAGGATATTAGCTACAGGTACTTTTCAAAGACCAACTGGGGACATGATGGAGCTGTCATAGACATCTGCATCCAGGATCCTCCACCAGTTCCTGGATGCTATGCTACCACATGCCAGTGAGCACATATCTTTTCCCCTCTTCCCTGAGGTGAGAGCCAGCAATATGCAACACTTGTACCATGTAGCACACTACCCTGAAGTACTGGGTGCCATAGATTGCACTCATGTACACATCCAGCCACCATCTGGGGAATAGGGTAGAATCTATGTTAACTGCAAGGGGTACCACTATATTGACTGCCAAGTTATTTGCAATGCCCAGGGGATTATTCTGAATGGGTGTGCTGGCAGCCCTTGCAGTTATCACAACTCACATATCTGGCACACATCACAGCTGTACCAGATGTTTGCTAAAGGGGGACATCCCACATGGCCATTTACTGGGGAATACTGACTATGCCCTGGAACCATGGATGATGCCACCCATCAGAAATGCACACGCACCCACAGAAAAATGCCATGATAAGACACATTGCCAAACTAGGAACATCATAGAACATGAGTTTGGGCTTCTGAAGTCATGGTTCCGGTGCCTCGATATATCTGGTGGAGCCCTGCAGTACTCTCCAGCCACATGTGTACATTCATTCACAGTATGTGCCATGCTACACAATCTGATCCTGTGGAAACAGCTACAGCAGGATCAGCTAAGCAAAGGGATACACAGCCCCCCAACAGTGCCTAGGCCACCACAGCCACAGTCACAGGAGGAATTAGAAGAGGAACCCCTGCTGATGTCCCTGTAGGCAGATGTAGGCATGTTCAATACACCCTGGATCTGGCTAAGAGGCAATGCATATCACATTCACTGACTAACTAGGGACCTAGGGTCTGACATCTTACTCCTACTCACATGCAGAAATTAAAAGTGATGGCAGGTAGCCCACACATTCTGTACCTATCCATGTATTGGCTGTATACTGCTTGAATCTAACAGAGTCATCCCTGAACTACAGTTGTGTCACCTGCTGCATTTGCAAGGTAAGTCCGTAACCTACACAATACTTGTAAGGATTATTATGATACGGCATTGTATGTATGGATCTGCTACATTATGCAAGTAAATATAGTGGGCTACTTGGACATAAATAAAATCCACATGGGACTACAGATACCCATTCCACTATCATGTTTCCATTACTATTCACTAAGCCTTATGCATGAAATATTCATACAGTCCTACTGCAACAGTTTGCTGGTACATCAGTCATGGGAGATATTAGCCAGTGGGGTGACATGATAATCAGACTATTGTGTATCCCAGCAGAACATGTGGTGGTGTTCCACCACATTCAACACAGCAGTGTTCCCTTGTAACTGCTGTAACAGAAACTCATCAGTGGTACATCAGCGTTCCAGGCAGTCTCAGGACAGTAACATAGAAATTGACCATACATTATATATTTTACTTAATGCAGGAATAACAATGCACATATTTATGCAGTTGTTTGTGTGACGAATGATCCCTGTCTGTCAAGCAGCTTGTGTGGCTCAAAGGACTAGGGAAATTAGCTTGTGTGATGGCATATATGAATCTAATCTAGAAGTATCCACTTATTTTGGATGTGATGTATCATTACTTTGTGTATTACAGACTGTGTGTGGTGTAATATTATTAACATCTGGGGGCGGAACCTGAATGGCTAACTGAAAGCAGCAGTATTTTAGAGCTCCATATAACTAGTTAAATAAGATAGGAAAAAATGTTCTTTCTTTTTTTCTTCAAAGTTTAAAATCTTATAGATAAAGGACTAATTTACATAATTAGAAACTTCGGTGAAGTTTTACAAATAATTTCCTGTCAAAAAGCTTGGAGATATATTCACTTGTTAAAATGAGCAACTCAAAGAATTCTCACCAGGATGCTGCCTTAAAGAAGGAACTACAACAGATGGCATCTATCCTGCAGGAGTTGTCTTTGAAGATGGATGATTTTAAAGAGAACCTGGAAAATCTTAAAACAAGCATTCAAAAACAGGCTGACACCCTCAAGGAAATGTTACAACAACACCAGACAAGGATAACAGGAATAGAGGTTTCTCTAAATAACTTAGAAAGCAGACTTGAGGAAGAGGAAACACAGAAAGAACTGCTTCTTAAACAAAACACTTGGTTGTTTAATAAAGTAGAAGACTTGGAAAATAGGGAGAGGAGAAATAACATCAGGATTTTTGGATTACCTGAAAACACAGAAGGTGAGGATATTATTTCCTTTTTATCAAGCTGGATCCCTGACTTTTTAAATTTAATAGATGGACTTTCCTTTGGCATTGAAAGGGCACACAGAGCTCTTGGGAAACCTGCCACTAACTCAAACTCTCCTCCTAGGTCTATAATTATCAATTTTCTTTCATACTTGGATACGGAACTGATTTTAAGACCTCCTTGGAGGAAGGCACCTCCATAAACAGAGCCTGATAAGATTTGATAACAACTATTCATCTAGAATAATGGAACAAAGGAAAAAAGTGTGGCCAATGATAATGTTTCTGAAACAAATAACATTAAGGCACAACTTGCATATCCAGATAAGATAAGAATACTGTATGCCAACGAGATGAGGACTTTTATTGACTTAGAGGAAGCCTCTTCATTTATTAAAACTAATAATGTGATTACTTTACCAGAAGATATAGGTTCATAGGTTCATAGGTTCATAGGTTCATACTAGGCTATCTGCCCGAGGGCATTTACAAGCCTAGCCCATAGTTTTATGGCTTACGCCACCCCTTTAGTATGGGGAACTATACCCATTATTTTGCTGTGCCTCTGTTGAGCAGTGACACTGAGGTAATCCCTGGGGTATATCTGCGATCTCCCATCCATTGGTCAAGATTTCTCTTGAACAAGGCCAGTGAGGTGCTCTGCCTCACATATACCGGGATTTTATTCCACAGCATAGGGAGTCTTTGGGTGATGAATCTATCCCTCCAGCGTCCTATTAATAGCCGTGTCGAGGTTTAAGTCTCCCGCCCTTGTGGCTCTGACGGATCTAGATTTTTTGAGGTGAAGCATATTCATCAAATCTGGGTTTGACATGGCCTTGTATGTTAGGCAAAGGTCACCTCTGAGCAAGCGGTGGCGACTGAATAGAGCTGGAGTTCTTTCAGTCGGGCAGCATAGGACAGATGTTTGAGACCCTTTATCCTTTTGGTGAGGAACTTTTGTGGCCTCTCCAGCTGCTGCAAGTGTCGGGTCAGATACATTCCGAATGGGGCATTGTACTCAATCATTGGTCTGATGAGTGATGAGTATAGGGAGACTATGACCTCCCTTGATCTAGATGAGAATCCCTTCATGATAAGGTGGGCAATGTAGAAGGTCTTCCTAACTACTTTAGCTACATGGGTGTCGAATGACAGACTACTATCAACCTGGGTCCCCAGGTCCCTGATAACTTCTTCTATGCTCAGTGGATTGCCACCTATTTGGTAGCTAGGGGTAACCTTGTTTTTCCCGAAGGGTATGACTATGCATTTTTTGGCATTTAACTTTAGGCCATGGCTCTGGCACCAGTTATCCGTTTCTGTGAGACCCTTCTGAAGGATATCTGTGTCAGATGTGTTTTCTACTATGGCCCAGTTTGCAGTCATCTGCAAACTTTGTCAGCCATAACCCTCCTGTGTTTGCTTGTACTTCGGAAAAGTAGATGCCAAACAAGAGTGGGCCCAGGACTGAGCCCTGTGGTACACCACTTGTGACAGGCTTTGAGTCTGACATGGCGCCAGCAACTCTGACCCTGTGGGTTCTGTCACTCAGCCAGTTTGCAACCCATCTTGTGATGTATGGGTTAACATTTAAGCTGATGAGTTTTTCAATGATACCCGAGTGGGGTATTGTATCGAAGGCCTTCGCCAGATCGAGGTAGGCTGTATGGACTGCCTTTCCCTCATCAATGGCTTTGGTGACTGTTTCAAAAAGTCAACCAAGTTTAGAAGGCATGATCTGCCTTTGACAAAGCCAAACTGGGATGGATCCAAAGTCTGCAAATTCCCTATGTCTTTATTTATGAGGTCCATTATGATCCTCTCCATGGCTTTGCAGATAAGGCTTGTCAAGCTAATGGGCGGTAATTTCCAGGGTCGGTGGAGGCACCCCCTTTCTGAAGTTGGACCACAGTTGCACTGCGCCACTTCCTGGCTACGTATCCAGAGGTAAGACTATGATTAAACAGCTGTCCTAGCTGTGGGTTTAATTCCTCGTTCAGTTCGTGGAGCACACAGCCGGGGACACCATCAGGTCCCATGGATGCTGTGATTTTTGCTTTGGAGAGAGCAGTTCTCACTTGGGCGTTGGAGATGTTTGGGGGCTGCAATCGCTTGGTATAGATATCTCTCCTTTTGGGGAGGGGAGAAGTTTGCACTGAACCTGTCAGCCAGTATGTTGGCAATGTCTGTAGGATCAGTAATCTTCACATCATTTTGAACTAGTTCTGAGCATATCTGGGAGGTTCCTCCCAGGTTTCTAACATAGCTAAAGAAGGCCTTATGATTGTCTTTTGAGTCTTTAGCTATTTTTCTCTCAAAATTTGCTTTGGATGATTTTATGAGAGCTCTTAGTTTTTTACTTATAGTGATCAAGGGTGTCTTACCTTTTAAGGATTTTGCTCTATCTTGTAGTAGCTTCCTCCTTTTGTTGTAGAGTTTGTTTATGGCTGGGGTCCACCAGACTGGACGCTTGCCTTTGGTACAAAGAGTCTTTGTTTTGCTTGGGATTGCCTTATCCATGCAGTCCTGCAGGTGCTGGTAGAAGGCATTTGTAAGTGATTCAGCGGCTTGAGTACTGTTTTCCGCTCGGGGCCTTAAAGGAGACCACACTAGTCTTTAGAAGTGTGAAGTCGGCTTTCGAGAAGTTCTTTACTGTGGTCTTTTTATTTCAGGTGGGGTGGGATGAGGACCTCCAGCGAGATTAGTTTGTGATCTGATCTCACCAGTGAGGGGTATACTTCGGTGTTGAACATTGTGCTCCCATGTTCGTGATGATGAGATCAAGTATGTTTTCTCCTCTTGTGGGGATGGTGACTAGTTGTTCCATGGCATTTGAGTTTATGAATTCCAGGAACTTTTGGGCTAGGGTGTTTGGGCTTGAGTAGTGTTCCCAGTCTATATTAGGGTAATTGAAGTCACCTAGTATGATGGTGTTTGGTGATACATTTATCCCTCTAGTGTTTTCAGGAAGGCCATGTGAGGTTCCTGAGTTTGTGAGGGTGGCCTGTAACATGCTACAATTTGCAGAGCAGTCTTGCCTATGGTTAATTGCACCTGGATGGTCTCCGATGCATCGTGCGTTGCCACCAGTCTTGAGGTGTGGGTGTCTTTGATGAATATGGATACCCCCTCCTTTCTTGGTATTGTCCGGATTTTGGGGCCGGAACGCATGATAAGAGGTAAAACCTGATAGTGCTGGGGTGCTCTCAGGAGCCTTGAACCAGGTTTCTGTCACTGCACAGACATCGATGTTCTCCATACTGAGAAGGGCCTCGAGTGCATGCATTTTGAGATTTAGACTTCTGGCATTGAGCAGCATTACCCTTAGTTTTTTCCTTTTTGTGTTCTAGGGTGGTAGGTTTAGAATTTGAGCCTTGCCTAAAAAGGCACTATGGGGTGGCAAGAGCCTTTGCCAATATCCGAATCCCAGGGTGACAGGTGCAAGCCGTCCTTTGCTAGCAGCGTGGCTTGTCCAGCATGTCATCCCAGGCAGACAGACATTGGATCCCCTTTGAATGACACCAGAGTTTAAGCCAATTGTTAAAGCTGATCATCTTATCTCTGTATTGTGGCATCATTCTTGGTGAAGGTAGGATACTGCTCAAGGTCAGGGTCATACCTGCCTGGGCTACATAATCAGAGAGCTCCTCAATGTCTCTTTTCATGTAGTCCAAGGAGGTACATCTCAGGTCGTTTACACCAGCGTGGACAATGACTGAGTCGTATTTGTACCTGCTGTTGAGAGACCTGAGTGCTTGCGTTATGTGGCGGATTCTAGCACCCGACAGGCAGCTTACTGTGACCTTCTCCTTACTCAGTCTGGTGAGCGGGACGTCAGTGTGTCTGACTATGGAGTCACCAATGACTAGTGTGTCTGGCATTGTGTTTGGCCTTAAGGGCTGTGACTGTTTGACACTCTGACTGTGAGGTCCATGTGTTGCAGGTGTTGTGTTCTGAGGTGGTGGTTGTTTGGGTGTCTGCTTTGGTGGCCTCTGCTGTTTTGGTAGATTTTTGATCAGAGCCGCCGAGTATGTCTTTGTGTGTTTATGTGTATGATTTGAGGTTGTGATGGTACTATGTGAGACTGGGTCTATAGTGTGTGTGGTAACCTTCTCCTCCTGACTGGTCTTGCCAGTCCTATGTTGAGAGAGCTCAGCCTCCAGTTTGGCCGTATAGTTGCATCTCTCGCATGTATTTGTGTTTTGTGGGAGGAGGAGAGGGTTGTCTGTGTACATGAGGCAATTGTAACATTGCCTCAATATTCCCAGGTTCACCAGCTGAGCAGGAGAGGACATATGGATTGGATGTCACCTTCTCTCAAGAGAACAAAAGAAACAAATGTCTGGACAGATGTCAAAAAGAAGAAGCAAAAGACTGATACTGTTACAGCCAAATCACGCAAAGCATCTACTATGATATGAATTGTTTTAACATTACTTTAAAGGACCAATTTTACTGCTTGGAATTTTAAAACAAAGGTAACTAACTACTGGAATCTTTATCTATATTTTTTGAAAATAGATGACACATAAGAGTTTTCACATTACCTCAGGTATGTAAAACAGGGTACTTTTCTTTCACAGAAGGAGGGTTATATAGCACATAAAAGATTTATACTGTAAATCAACATACATAGTATATGTGTATTTTATCTTAATTGTCTCTTTTCTTTCTCTCTTCTCTCTTTTCTCATTATTTATTTTAACTGCATATTGTCTCCCTTTCTAAATTCTCTCCTATTTACTATATTAATATAGTTTGTATATATTTAATAACTCACTATCTATACATAGAAAAATAATAGTCTAAAATAATATAGTTTTAAGGTAGACTAATTAGAATAGTGAACTTAATTAATTATTACAATATTTAATCGATTAATGATAGTCACTGTTATGCTTATTGGGATTGGGGACATGTTCGTGATTAACTCTGAAATGTTCCATTCATGTACATATGTCCTTTGAATTATTTCCTTTTAGTATTAACAAATACATAAAAAAGGAGGGAAAAATGTACTGTTGGTTAAGAGAAGTGAAGCTTTCTTCACATTCTATTTGCGTTGTCATAGCAACAGTAAACAATTGCTGCAGTTTCTAAGGACACTGTGAATCTGCGAAGTGCATTTAGCCTCACAGATAACAAATAATAAGAAAAAGTAATGTTTAGTTATTAAAATGAAAAAACAACCTAAACAAGGTAAAATAAATACATAATAGGACTATTTGTATATATTTTATGATTTATCCTCATGATTACATATTCCTGGAAACACAACTGAAATGTTCCCAAACTACATGTGCACTGAAATGTAGCTGCTTGATTAAAAAGTATTACTCATTTTAACATGCTGATTCCACAAACTGTCTGCACTGTAAAAGTTACAATGTTAAGTTGTCTAGCTCGCCTTCATTCTTGCTGGTTGGGATCGGAGCCAATTCTCGGCTCCGACTCGGCCATCTTCAATAGCTCAAGAGCTGTTTACTGGCTCGAGGCTACCCCTTATCCCATAATGCCTAGCGATAGCTACCCAGATCTCGTTTGCCGCTCAGCTGCGAGGGTGTCATTTTTCTGGCTCAGGCTCATATATTTAGCTTTTTGTGTAAGCTTTCCTTCTAAATTTAACATTTTTCTAGTATTTTTTTCTATTTAGAATAGTTATACTTGTTGCTGTTATTTTTTCTTGCATCTCGCCCTTGTGTAAGAACTTGTTTAAGTTAGAGAGTTCTCCCTGCCCCTCCCCCTTCCCTAGGTTAGCCATTTAACTTAGAGGCTCTCCTTTTTCACTTTTTTTTTCTCTTATTGTTATAAAAAATATATATATATATTGTAGTTAGCATAGTACTGGTGTGTTTGTCTAGGTTAGTACTGTTTTTTGTGTTTTTTAGTACAGCATGTCTAAGGAAGCTAAGATTTCTGGTTTTAAGAAGTGTGACTCATGCTGTCAGAAAATGTCTCTGACAGATGGGCACACTAGTTGTGTCTACTGTTTAGGCACTGTTCACCTGCAGGACTCTTGCTCTATTTGCCATGCTTTTAGTCCAAGAGTCCTGCAGGAGCGTAAGAAAAAACTAATTCTTAGGGGTCTGTTAAAACCCCAGGATTCACCAGCAAAGAGTTCACAGCCAGTGAAATCCCCAAAATCCACTAAGCCGTCAGCTCCATCCTCGGAGCCGACTCCTGTGCTGGATTTACCTTCTAAGTTGGTTCTGGCTGGCACCGGCAAGACAACCTCCCCATTGGCTCCATCGGATGTTTCGGAGCCGTCGCAGAGTCACAAGAGGCTGAGGTCCCCTTCCTTAGAGTTGGTGTATTCGGCTCCTCGGTCTTCATTGCTTCAAAGTGAGCATAGCCACCAGTCCTCTCACTCCTCTCGGTCCTCTAGGCTGTCAGATCACGATGTGGAGAGGGTAGTCAGTAGGTTGTTAAAGTCACAGGCACTAGCTAAATTATTGTCCAGCCCTCCTCAACAGGTATTGGCTCTGTCCACTTCACTTGATATTCCTCCTCTGACTCCAATGAGTTCGGAGCCGGAGTTTGTTGGGGTTCAGGTAGTGGAACAGTCGTCTCCGATCACCATATCCTCTTCAGTTCCGACCTCAGCTCCGATTACCTTGATACTTCCTTCGATCGAGGAATCTGGTCACCAGAGCTTCCTCGTCAGCTCCAAGGAGGGGAGTGGCATCGGACCCTTGTCTGACCCATTCTCCCTCTCGGAGCTTTGGCGCAGGTGAGCTCAGCTCCAACATCGGCCTCGGAGCCATCCCCCTCGGCGCGGAGAAAGACTCCTGTTTCTTCGGAGCTGAAGCTTTCTCTTCCTCGAGATGGGGGCACCTTTGAGGTCATGCAGTGTGTGCTGTCCCCTGAGTCAGCTCCACTACCGACTCCACTGACTCCATTCCATATAGTGTCTGTGCCAACCTCTGCTCCTCCTCCAGACCCCAAGCATAGGGAACCGATGGTCCAGGACACCCCATTGGGTGTTTTCTCTTCTTCTGAGGCTTCTCCTGATCTCTCAGAGGAGCCCCCTTGAAAGAAGAAGTGCAAGAGGAAGCACATTGATTCCTCAGAGTCTGTCACGTCTGATACGGACTTAGATGATTCGGAAGGGTCCCCAAGATCCCCTTCTGAGGATGTTTCCTTCATGGACATCCTTGAAATGCTTAGGCAGAGGGGGAACTGGACTCCCCTAGCCTCTATCGAGGATGAGTCTGTATTCCTGGATGCCTTCGGTTCCCAACCTTCCACCTCCTGGGTTTCTCCGCCTTTCGATCCACTCATGTCTGTAGTGGCACAAAAGGCTTGGTCAGCTCTGGACACAGTGGAACCAACTCAGAGGAGACCAAATAAGTTCATTACATCCCCCCAAGATAAGCAGTTTCTTTCTAAGGGTGTGCCCGTTGATGCCATGGTGGTAGCAGCCGCCACCAAAAAAGAGATGGCAGAGACCTCTTCATCTGTTCATCCTCCTAACAAGGAGTCTAGATGATGGACAGATACGGAAAGTGAATGTTTGCTTCAGTGACCTTCTCCATGAGGTCCCTGAACTACTTATGTCACTTTACTCATCTTCAGAGGGATCTCCTAAAAGAGCTAGGAGATACCTTTCAAGATCCTACAGCTGAGGGAGCTCAAGCCAAAGTAACTTCCCAACTAGTGACTCTTAATTCCATAGTCAACTCCTCCATGAGGCTCATTTCCTATGCTGCCGATGGAGCGAGTAGAGCCGCAGGCACTGCTGTGGCCCTCAGGAGGCATGCTTGGATGTGGCTGTGTAATTTTGCAGAACCCTTTCAAGTGTCCTTCACCAACACCCCCTTTGATGGCTCTTTTTTCTTTCGGCCACAGGTGAAAGACACTTTGACTAGGTGTGAGCAAGAAGGCAAGACTCTCTCTGCCGTGGGAGTCCATTTTTCCACAACCTCAAGACCCTTCCCCAAGGGTCAGAAGAGTGGGAAGATGTGGTTCCGCAAATCTCAGGGAGCCTTGCCTGACACATGTAGTGATTTTTCCTCCAGAGTCAGAGGGGGAAACAACAATAATAGATGCTGCTCTCATGGCAGTGGGGGTCCACAGAACCAGGGCAACAGAGAATCCTTCTCTGACAAGCCCTTCCAGCACCCCTGAAGGGTTACCCAGCTGCTCACCTCTGGAGGCAGTCGGGGAAGACTTTTGCTGTACCCAAAAGCCTGGCAAAATTTAACAAGAGACAGATGGGTATTGTCCATTATATCTGGAGGTTACAAAATTCCCTTCCATCAAACCCCCTTACAGTCAAAGAAGGCCCTTCCAGATGTTCCACCCAATTTGAGGGAGCAAGCAATTATAGAAGTTTCAAAACTGCTAAGAAAAAGAACCATCCAAGAGGTCCCCGCAGACCAGTCCGGATCTGGAATTTACTCAAGGTTCTTTTTAGTACCAAAAAAGACGGGACTGGAGACCCATTCTGGATCTCAGCAGATTAAACAGATCTGTACAAAGAACAAAGTTTTGGATGGTCATGCTACAGTCCATTCTACCTTTTCTGGGTCAGGACAATTGGATGTGCTCAATAGATCTTCAGGATGCATACTACCATATCAAGATGGACAGACGTTCCAGGAGATTTCTTTGCTTTTGGGTGGGGGCCAGTCATTACCAGTTCAGAGCTCTGCCCTTTGGTCTCACCATAGCCCCCAGGGTGTTCACCAAATGTATGGCAGTGGTCACGGCTCACCTGAGATGTCAAGGATTCCAGATGTTTCCATATCTAAACGACTTGCTCCTCACTGCTACCACCAGGCATCAGCTCCTACAAGCACGGGATTACACAATCACTTTTTGCACCCAGCTAGGTATTACCATAAATTTAGAAAAATCTGCCTTGTTGCCCTCTCAGTCTATCACATAGGAGCAGAATTAAACGCAAAGGAAATGTTCACAAGATTAGCACTGGAAAGAGTGTCCACTGTTCGTCAACAAGTGCAAGGTCTAATGCAGAGCAAGAAGATACAAGTCAAATATGTCCTTCAAACTCTAGGCTCCATGGCAGCTGCCATCCTCCTTCTTCCATTGGCGAGCTTCCATATGAGGATTCTTCAGTGACTTCTTTTCACACAATGGTCTTTCCAAGAGCTACCCATGTCTTATATGATCATGATTACAGAAGCATGCAAAAGGCACCTTTCCAGGTGGATGGTCTGCCCACTAGTGACTCAGGCCCCTCCATTAGCCACAGTGACCACAGACGCATCCCTGATAGGGTGGGGGGCATTATCTGGGCAGGACAGTCCAAGGCACTTGGCAACCTCACGAGTACCATCTGCACATAAATGTCCTAGAGATGAGAGCTGTGCTCCTAGCATTGCAAGCCCTTCAAGACTCTCTTCCTTCCAAGACCATTGTGATCCAAACAGACAATATGTCAGTAGTGTGGTATATCAACAAACAGGGTGGAACCAAATCTTACCCCTTGTGTCGAGAAGCACTCAGACTGTGGCAGTGGGCGATTTTCTCCCAATGTTTTCTAATTGTGATGCACATCCCTGGGAGATCCAACATCATAGCGGACAGGCTCATCAGAGCTATCCTCATGCCTTACGAGTGGTCTCTGAATCAGGAAGTTGCGGACCTGATCTTCCACAAATGGGGACAGCCTTGCTGCGATCTTTTTGCCACCCCATTAAATAGCAAATGCAGCAACTACTTCTCCCTCCTTCTGCTTCCAGGTCACCTACCCAGGGACGCTCTAGTCCATGATTGGCCTAAGGGACTCCTTTATGCATTTCCTCCCTTTCCCCTTATACCAAGACTCATACAGAAAGCAAAGTCACTGGGTTGCAGAATGATCCTCATTGCCCCCTACCGGCCTCAACAGATTTGGTTTCCGTTCCTACACCTCTATCTTCTTGATCAGCCCTGGACTCTGGACCTGATTCCAGATCTACTGGTTCATCAATCAGGTGGGTTGCATCAGTCCCTTCAGACTCTCCAGCTCACAGCTTGGTTGCTCCACTTCCAACCCTAGCCAGGCTCCCTAGCATTTCCCCAACAGTCCATGAGATTATCGTTTCCTCACATAAGTCCACCACCAGGACTATTTATGCTAGCAAATGGAAAAGTTTTTCTTATTGGGCTGAGTCTAGGAATGTGGATCCCTTCTCAGCCCCAGTCCATGAGATCCTAGAGTTCCTGGCATAACTGTTGCACTCTGGAGCCACTTCTGCTACCATTAGGGTGCAATTAGCAGCCATTTCTAATTTTCACATCGGGTTACAGAATTCAAGCATCATGTCTCACAAGCTCTGTAAAGCCTTTTTGAGAGGGACATCTCTTCTTAGACCTCCAGTGAGAGATCCCCCCTCCTCCCTGGGACCTTAATCTAGTCCTAACATCCTTAATTTTGCCTCCTTTTGAAACAGCGGCATCATGGTCCATCAAATTTCTCTCTTGGAAAACACTCTTTCTGGTTGCTATTACTTCAGCAAGATGAGTCTCAGAACTACAGGCACTATGTGTCTGTCCCCTTATCTGGTTTTTCATAGGGATAGTGTTTCTCTGAGGACAAATCCTTCATTTCTTCTCAAAGTCTGCTCTGAACATAATTTAAATCAATCTATAGATCTCCCCGTTTTCTTCCCCAATCACAGCAACAAGACAGAGTACAAACTTCACCAATTGGACATGCACAGGCAATTACATTTTTACCTTCATATAACTAAAGCAATAAGAAAATCAGACCAATTGTTTCTGTCTTATGCATTAAACAAACAAGGTCTCCCAGTTTCCAAGGTTACTTTATCCAGATGGCTATCCCATAGTATTTTATTTATTTATCAGTTACAGGATAAGGAATTACCATCTAAACCGAGAGGTCATTCTACTAGGGCATTAGCCACCTCTGTAGCTTTCCAGTCTAGGTTGCCCATGGATTCCATATGTGCAGCTGCTACAAGGGCAAATCCTCATACCTTTATTTCTCATTACAAGGTGGATATGGTCTCTCGGAGCAGATTTCGGTTCCACTGTTCTGAAGACTCTGTTCCACTGAGCTTCCCAGGATTTTAGGTGCTAGGGACGCTGTCCCAACCAGCAAGAATGAAGGTGAGATAGACAACTTAACATAAAGAAGTTATGTACCTACCATAACGTTCCATGTTAGTTGTCTTTATCTCGCCTTCTTTCTTGCATCCCGCCCTCTGTCCTCCTGTCCTAGTGGATAGAGAGGAGTACTTTTTCACTGGCTGAGTATTCTTTGTTTCCCTTTATTGATTTAGAGGATATGGGAGGTATAAGTCAACCAGTTCTTTTGACTGGTTTATTCTCTTGTTATGTCTGGAGTTAGCTATTTCAAATGAGATCTGGGTAGCTATCGCTAGGCATTATGGGATAAGGGGTAACCTCGAGCCAGTAAACAGCTCTTGAGCTATTGAAGATGGCCGAGTCAGAGCCGAGGATTGGCTCCGATCCCAACCAGCAAGAAAGAAGGCAAGATGAAGACAACTAGCATGGAACGTTATGGTAGGTACATAACTTCTTTTTTTATATGTTACTTGAAACTGACAGTCTCTAGAGCACATGAAAAGATACAAAGTACTTTTTGTAACATGTTATTTTTGCAGTTACCTCACACTCTGTACAAACTCACTTGGCAACTGATAGTTATTCATTTAAAATATCAGTTTAAATATTAAATGTGCTCTTGAAATGCTATTGACATTTTGACAAAATGTGAACTGTAAAATGAATGACTTGAAAGAAGTGAAGTAATGCATAGATTTCAAAGACAGTTCTTGACACTACAGTAAAAGTAAAAATGTATATTCACAAGGAAGTAATGAAATGTTTTAGTCTTCCAGTTAAAATAGCTTACTGTCAACATTTTGCGATATCAGAAAGTTTGAAGAGCTAGGAAATTAGTATTCTTTGTCTTTATATTGGTTATTAGATAGATGTTAGACTCTGCTTAGTTTAATGAATTGTGACATATGTTTATGAGGAAAAGTGGACTCAATTACTCACATTGGACTACACATTCCTGGAAACTCAACTGAAATGTTCACAAATTACTTGTGAATTTAAATGAAACTGCCTGACTAACAAGCATAATTTACTTTAACAACCTGAATCCATAAGCTATCTGCTCTATATATGCTACATTATATATGTCACTTGCATATGACAGTCTCTAGAGCACATGAAAAAATACATATTATTTTTGCAACATGCTATATTTGCACTAACCATACATTCTAAACTAACTCAATTCGCAACTGACAAGTTATTTATTTGAAACATCAGTCTAAATATTAATTGTGCCCTTGAAATATTGTTGCCGTTTTGACAAAACAAAACCTGAATTGAAAAAGGAATGATTTGAAGAAGTGAAGTATTGTACAGATTTCAAAGACAGCTATTGCCACTACAATATAAGTAGAAATGTATACATGCAAGGAAAAATTGCAATGCTTTATACTTTTAGTTAAAATAACTTATTGTTAACATTTTGCTTTATCAGAAAATTTAAAGAGCTAGGAAATTATTTCTAATTTGCCTTTATAATGTTTACTAAAGTGATGTTAGTCACTGACTTGTTTAATGGATTGTGAGTCATGTACAAGACGGACTACTGAATGTTATTTCTGTTTACCTATGTTTGCTGAATTTCTTTTATTATTACTGATTTAAAACAAGGGAAAGAAAGGGAAGGGAAATCTTTGTTTTTGGTCAAGGGAGGAAAGGCTTAAGAGTATTCTAACTGCCCCGAGAACTCTCTAAGATGCTCTAAATACTATTTGATTAATACTTACCTAAGGTAAGTCTTGATTACCATATAGGTACCTTCACATTCATTCTAGACCTGATGTGATTACCCATTCTGAAAGCAGGAGGTGCCCTATGCAGGATGGGAATTGTCAGGGTGATCATAGTTCATTCTTAGACTCTGCTTTGTAAATCTATAAATATGTAAAACCACTGCACACTCGAATGTAGGGTGCCTCTACTCAGAGTCAGGATACCACTGATAAGCCATGTCTTTTCATAAGTGTAAGTTGAAGTTGGTGAGCTGAAGATTGAGAAAATAAAGGAAGACAGTACACCTACACTAAATTCATATTTCATTGGAAATCACTCATTGTCTCTTGTAGAGTCCTTTTAGTCAAATTATTTTGGTAATAATCTATTTGTTGTTGGCTTATTTAGTGTATGCTCCTCTGTTGCATTTAATTTATCTGAAATGACATATCAGATATGTTTGAGATCTCTTAAGGGTAACTAAATATTGGATATTTTCTAAGTCAACATAATAATTGTTTACACTACTAACATTCCATCCTGATATATAAAATACTATAGAACAATAATAGAATAATATAGAATTTCATATCTCTTTTAAGAAAATTCTCCACATAATACTTTATCATATGGAGCTCAGTTGATATTGTTGGTTAAAGGTATGAGTAATAATCTAATAGATCTATCTTTATCTATTGAATTAGGAATGCCTTTCATTCCATGTTTAATGGTAAATTCATATTTACTTGTATTTGATACTTTAGAATTAATGTTTTATAGAAGTACTTTTTTAAAGCCTGACCAGAATTTTACCCTACTTATATTTAAAGAAGAAAGAACATTAAACTACACTCCCAAGTTTACACACATAAAAATAACATCCAATGTTATCAGAGAATATGGTACAACTACTATAATCAAAATAAAATATAAAAAAGAAGAAGCAAAAAGTTTCTTCCAACAATAACTTGAAATGAATTTAACATTCTTATCATTAAATACTAATGGCTTAAATACTGCAAATAAAAGATAAAACTTACTAAAATATTTAAATCTAAATAAGGCACAAGTAGTATTTCTCCAGGAAATGCATTTTAAGACTAATGATAACTTTATTTAGAACCCTAAGGACTATACAGTCTTAGCACAATCCTCCTATAGAACAAAGGCAAATGGAGTATCAATTCTCTGGAAGAAAAACATAATCACTCCAAAAGTTATTTATAAATATGAAGACAAAGAAGGTCTACTAGCATTTGTTATAATTAAATTTAATAACAGAATATGGACCTTAGCTAATCTATATGGGTCCCGAGGAATTGGAGCAGAAATGGTTAAAAACACCTAGATTTTATTTCCAACAATTATAAAGGAAATCTTATACTGGGGGAGACTTTAATTGTACCTTAGAAGCTTCTGAAACCACAAAAAAGTCTTTTTGCATAGCAACTATTTCAAAATCCTTAAAAAATGGATTGATTCATTTCATTTAATAGATACTTTTAAAGTAAAAGATGATAAATCCTTATTATTTTCCCATAAAGACCATAGATTTGGAACACAAACCAGAACAGACAAATTATTTGTAGTTCAAGATTTACAAACAAAAAATCTTCAACTTCTCAATAGTTCCATGCCCCTTCTCAGATCACGACTCTCTGATAATGAAGCTCCAAATAGTTTAAACTTTTAATCCTCTCAACTAGAATTCCATCATATATCACGAAAATTAAAGAAGTCAGACCCTGGATGTTGTCAGAACTACAATTATTTCTTGAAATTAATAATACAACAGAAATCAGTAGAGTTATTGTTTGGGACTCATTAAAAGCATATTTATTTGGTAAGACCCTTTGCTGGTACAAAAACAAAGTTAGAGAGTGAGAATATGAATCATTATACTTGCAAACCAGACTATTGGCAGAAAAATCTAAAAAAAAAAATCAGAATTGTCCAGAAATCAAAAAAGAAATAGAGGAATCAAATGAAAAATATAATGAAATTCTAACACACAAAACTTGTCTAGCCTTGGAAAAATTAAAAATAAACTCATTAGCCACCTCCCCAAGATATCTACATAACTTATCTACAAGAATTAAAATATAATCTAAAGCAAATAGCATTAGTAGTATATATCATGAAAAGAAAGGGAAAAAAGTATCAGATATAAGAGATATCCTTGAAGCATTTCGGTTCCATTATATGGAACACTTCAAAAAAGAAGATTTAGATACCAACCAAATAAACTTAGATACAAACCTTATCAATATTAAAAAAATTCCCAAAAGCTTAAAACTAGACCTACAAAAAAACTATATCCTACAAAGAAATTGTTGACAAGATAAAATAAAGTAAATCTAACAAAGCTCCTGGGATAGATGGTATAATTATGGAAATTTACAAACTCTTCCCTTCAACAATAATCTCCCTTTTTCATAAAACTTTGCTAGAAGTCCAGTCAGAAGCAAAAGTACTGGGTCTATATTACATTGACGAACGCTTAAATGTTCAAATCTCTAAAGGTCGACCTTTAGAGATTGAACATTTAAGTGTTAGAAAATGCAATAAAAGAAAGAAAGAAAAAGGGTAAACTGAAAGGGTTTTAGCAGGGGGGCAAGCCACCCTGCACCCCCCACCCCCCTACTTAAATATACCAACTCCGAGATCACACTTCAGTGCATGGCAGAGCAGAAATGAAAAATTCCCCATTCCCTACACTGTAGCATGATCTTGGAGTTGGTATATTTATTTAGCAGAGGGTGGGGGGGTGCAAGGGGGTTTGCCCCACTGCTTACACCATTTAGTTTTTTTGTTTTAGTTTTTTTTTTTTTTTAATTTTTAAACATATTTGAACACTTAACTGTTTGATCTCTAAAGGTCTACCTTTAGAGATTCGAACATTTAAGCATTCATTTATCTGATATAGACCCAAAATACCACTCTCATGGAAATATTCTCTCATAACACCAGTTCTAAAAGATAATAAACCATCAGACCTTTGCACCTCATGCAGACCTGTATATCATTACTGAATAATGATTACAAAATATTCATGTCAGTCCTAGCTAACAGAATGAAAATCCCACTTTCAAAGACAATTTATAATGATCAAACTGGATTTTTATATAACAGGCACACACATGATAATATTAAAAGGATACTTACTCTTATATATTATGTGAATAAAGAAGATAGAGAAACACTTGTAATTGGATTACACATAGAAAAAGCCTTTGATTCCCTCAACTGGGAATATCTATTTAAAACTTTAGCATTATTTGAATTTCCTCCTCCCTTCATCTTATTACTAAAAAACATATATATTAATAACTTAGCCTACATTAAATTAGGTCCTTTCACCTCAGAATCTATCCATATAACGAAAGGTACTAAACAAGGATGCCCCCTTTCTCCTATTTTATTTGCTTTGGCTATAGAAATACTTGCAGAAATAATATGCAATAACCCAATAATAAAAGGTATAGAAGTCTATGAACAGTACAAATCTAAAATAATGCTTTTTGCTGATGATATTTTATTAACCCTATCAAACTCCAGAGAGTTATTAGGAGAGCTAGAAAAAGTAATGGAGACATTTTATAAAATTTCAGGCCTCACTTTAATAGATCAAAATCAAAATTTCTATTTTTAAATAAGAAAAAAGACCTACAAGTTACAGATAAATCCATCATAGGAAAACAAGAACTTACGCTAAATTATTTAGGAATAGTGTTATGCAAAAATACAAACAAAACAATATTAATAAATTAAAAAAATATATTGAAACAATAAAAAAATATATATAGAAAATTGGAACAAAATTATATTAACTTTTGAAGACAGATTGCAATTAATAAAAATGGTCTTATTGTCAAAAATACTATATGTAGCATTAGCAATACAGTTAATTCCTGAAAGATGCATTCTTAAAGAAATAAACTCATGTTTAATAAAATTTTTATGGTATCCAAAAAAGAATAGAGTAGCTCTAACTCATCACTGTAAACCCTGGAAACAAGGAGGATTGAACTTCCCAGAAATAGAAACATATATAAAAGCATATGTGCTTAAAACTACAATAGACTGGATAAACCCACATTATTTTACCAACTGGAAAGAATTAACTGTTATATTAACAAATTAATTTAATCTGTTAAAAAAATAATATTAGACAAATCAAACAAACCCTGGTACATACTATGCATAAGTATACAATATAATATAACAAAACCTTCTAAAACAACACTGATTAATCATTACAACAATTCCTTTAGGAAACTTATCAATGCAAACATTGATCTAAAACTTTGGTTTGACCTTTTAACCCCATTTACCATCACTAAGAACTTTCCTCATAAAATATATAGGAAAACAATAACATCCTGGGAACAAAATGGATTCTTATGCTGGCTTCAATGTGTAAATAAATTAAATGTTTTAGATATAAGCAGTTTATATAGATTAACCTTACAAAGCATTCTGTTAAAGCAGACAAACGGAAACCAGTAAAATGCACAAAAGCAGTCCGGACAAGCACCGTAAAGCCCAAAAAAATGTTAAAGTCCTTATTGTGAAGGCTGTTTGCAATACAAGCTGTAACACTGAAATTGAAATCCACTTGCACGTATAAAGCCACACTGAAGTCGGAAAAAACTTAAACCTCACCCACGCCTTAATTAGTAATGCAATCACAATGAAGGCGTGTTAGCGGCATTTCTTGCAAAAGTAAATTCAGGGAATGAAAGCTCTGTTTCGGAGCATTCTCAAAAGTATGTAGTTTCATACTTTTAAAACAGTTGGAAACCATAAAACATTGGTGCATCAGCAGTTTGTTACATTCATACACCAAGCAAATGTGCATTAAATGTATTTAATGCATTAAAAGCATTAAAGTGTGTAAGAAATATATACACAATAAAAGCAGTCTAAAAACAATGCATAACAGTTCTGCATATAAAAAATGTTTATAGAAAAGTGTTTGTAAAAAAGTATCTAGTGAAATCTGCTTTTGTGCATTTTACAAAGCATTCTAATGTACACTCAAGATTTATGCAGATTAATTAATAATTCCTCATTTAAAGATATTCCAAATCTAATAAGTTTTCTGTATGAACTTATATATAATAGTTGTGAAAAGAAAAATTACATTTCAAATCTATATAAAGAGTTAATGACAAATAATACAATTCCCAAACCATCATACTAGCGGTTCTTAACAAAAGGTCAGTCATTGCAGTTAACAGAAGAAATTAAAGGTAACATCTTCCTATCAGTTAATTACACCTCTAACACACAGTACTGGAAAATATTTAACTGGAAATGCTTACATTCAGCATTTTTAACACCAGATAGAATTATAAAGATCAGTACTACTAAAAATGTTTTTTGCTGGAGGTGTGAAAAGTCAAATAAAGCAGACTGAATTCATATTTTTTTATAAATGTAATAAAATTAAATCATATTGGAATGGAATCAATCATTTTTTTACAAGCTTTATATAATGAATCCTTTACCTTAACTAAAATATTGATAATACTAAATGTAAATGAAGGTCCCTACCTGAATAAGACAAATATGTATTTGTTATGGACAATACTTGCTATATCTAGGAAATGCATAACCAGAAGGTGGAATTCAAATATACCCCCTACCTTGGAAGAACTCTACATTTTACTGAAGACAACTGCATTGATGGAAATAAAAATCAAAGAACTACAAATCTATCCCAGGCCATTGGTAAATAATCCTTGGAAGAAATTTATATCTTTGTTGGACACTCTGCAATAATCAGTATTGTATCTTTGATAACTGATCTGTTAATTCTATATTTAATAACATACAGTGTATATAACTGAAAGTCAGGTTATTGTAAATATTGTATATAGTTGTTTAAAATGATACTTAAAAAAAAATATTATGTAAATGTTATTTTCATTGAAAATAAAAAAAATATTTGAGAAAAAAATATTATTAACATCTGTCACAATACACTCTATATGTAACAGGCTCCCAATCTATGTGAGGCACACTTCTGCTGTAATGCATATCATGTGCACATTACACAGTGGGATGAGGAACAAGACAATCATAACTGGTTTAGGACAAATGTCTGTAATGAACACAGGGAAATTATAGATGGTTCATCTCATACACCAGAGCTTGTAGATGTGTCAGCTCCCAAAACCCTGCTTATACTTATCAAGGGTACCAGACCTTGTCAGAGATTAGGGATGCATGACTGGACTGAAAGAAGCCATTGTCCTTGTTAGCCTGTTATACACATAGGTTCATGGGTTCATAGGTTGGTATTAGGCTATCGGCCATAGGGCCTATAGAAGCCTAGCCATAACAATTTCCTGGCTATTTCTTCCCACAGTATTTACTTCCCTGGAGCCCTGTCTAGCAGGGTGACTGAAGTGATCCCTGGGGTGAATTTTCTATCCCCCATTCTATTGTTAAGGTTCCTTTTGAAGATGGCCAAAGAGACACTCTGCTTCACATGTATGGGCAGTCTATTCCAGAGTCTGGGGAGTGTCTGGGTCAGGAACATATCACTCCAGCAATTTTTGTTGTAGTCCATATTTTGGTAATGGTGGTTTCAAAACCCGGTGGTGCAGCGGTTAGCATTGTCGCCTCACAGCAAGAGGTTCTCCGGTTTGATTTTTGGCTGGGGTGTCTTCTGTGCAGAGTCTGCATGTCCTCCCTGTGGTCATGTGGGTTTCCTCCAAGTGCTCCTGTTTCCTCCCACATCCCCCCAAAGACATGCTGCAAGTGGATTGGACATGCTAAAAATTGGCCCTAGGCGTGAGTGTGTGCATGTGTGTGTCTTCTGTGGAAGGTTGGGTGCCAGGCTGGCAACTCAACACCATAAAAACTCCACTGCCAATCATGAGTGGACAAGGTGATCCACTGTGGTGACCGCTAACCGGGAAAAGCCAAAAGAGAGAGAGAGGTTTCAGAACCACCACCAACCCAAAATCTGTTCCCTTGGGACCAACTGGCCCCTCCAGCTTCATTGCTAAGACCTGTGAAACCCTTGCAGCTGGGCTAATCTCAAGACCATCATCTTGATATATACATATGAACCTATAGCGCTGTACACCTATACTGCTTTACCCTTCTGAAGACATTTTTCTTCTGTGCTGACATTCCATCCTGTGCTCTATTTATCAATTTATTGTACCTGTGTACCCATAGGTGTGTCCTACACATTCCTGAAACTGAAACATAGTTCCATGAGACACCTTTAGTGTGTAAGTATACAACCATTACATCATCCAACATAATGTACACAAAATATTATGGTTTACTCATCACAAATGACAGCAAATTATATTTGTCATTGACCAGTACAAGTGGCATGCCAAAGACAACAATAGATGAAACAAATACACAATAACTTAGATAGTCACCCGATGCATCAGACTCATAGCTTCATTTACCAGCATCGATAACAAGGATGACAGGGATGTGCACAGGTATCATCACTTGCATTGGGTGTTGTGTGGGGGTGCAGGATGCCTAGATTGACCCAATAGGTTGGCAAGTGTGTGTGTCAGTCAGTAAGGGAAGCAGGTAAGATGGACCATGGAAATGTGCCATGCATGTCTGTAGATGACCTGATTGTGACAGTGGTGTGTGAGTGTCTGCATGAACACAGTCAAGCTCAGTGCTAGCCCTACATGCCAGTATGTTGGACAGCTTTGAATCATGCATGGTAGAGCTGACAGTTCACCATCTCCACCCTCCAACACGGGAACTGGCTCTGCCAGGAGTTGCACTGGAATCTTCATGCCCAAGGTCAGATGTTGGTCTACTACCTGAGGGTGACTGCTGTCTACTGGAACCATGTCCTCCACGGGAACACCCCGGACCATGAGCCCATGGCCTGCCACATCTTGGTGTGAACAGCACACTCCTCTCTGGAGCGCTGGATGTGCTGCCACTACAGGAGCATAACTGTGCATGGCCATGTGAACTATCAGCAGATGTAGATGCTGACTTACATGCATGAATCCAACTCTCAACTCCAACCAGACATTCCATCATAGAAAATGTGCATTCTACGACAGATATTCTGTGATCTGTCTCAGAGCAATGTCTTTCTACTGTGTCTGTCAACCAATCCAGGGTATCAGCAATGTGGTAGAGGCAGTCACAGATGTCAGACTGTGCTGCATCCATAAACCTGAGCATTTGTCTGGTGCTCCTTTCAAAACATGCCTGTGCCTCCATGATGGCCCTATAAATATGCTGAGTGACACGTCTGCAACAGGTGATGGTAAGAGAGCAGACCTCATATGAGCACCCCTATCAGTCTGCTTGTGTGGATCCTCACCATCTCTTTGCCTATGACCAGTATCGATGCTCACTGTAGCCATCGTAGCCACACTTTCCTGTTCAATGTCCCTATTATCTGACTGTCCAATATCTGGGGCCTTAAGGGACTGGGCATGAGTAGGCATAATGACTGTGTATGGTCATAATGAGGGTAGAAGAGGGGTGTTAACTTATGTGACAGATTCAGCTCCTTCCACCCCCACCTGTGCCTCACATTGGCCACCATCATCATCAGAGTCTGAAGGGACACTGACATTAGGTTGTGAGGGGCAGAGACCAACCTCCCTGGTCACCTGTGATAAAAAGGGAAAAGTAGTACATTAATACCTGCACTACTATACTCTGCAGTTCTATCTTGCAATATATGTTAAGCTGTATATAATGCTGTCAGTATTACAGACTTGTTTAACCCCCAACCTCATATACTAGGACATTAGAACATCATTTTCTAACAAACATCTGTAGTTACTTGGAAATAAAAAGCTCTTTAATCAAGAATCTCATGAGCAACAATGATGTGTACTGTTGACATTTGGCAAACCTCTGCACAGTTGACACATACGGAAATCTGTAATGGATTGAAAATACTGCCAAATCTATTAGTGTGGTCACACCTAAAATGCATAGTTATGATTCTATACTGTGCTCAGTTGGAAAATATCTGTGCAGTTGGTAATCAAGCAGACAGTACATCAATCCAGCCAGCAGGCCTGGGATGACACTTTAGTGAATACATTGCACTAAAGCTACATCTCTAACAAAACAGTGTTGTGCTTACCAGGAGCAGGTGCATAGCCATGTCCAATTCATAATGGTCCTGTGAAAATTTGAGGGAGAGGTGATGTACACAGCACCACGTTGCACTTTAACAGGCTAAAACATTAAAATATATCACATTTACAGTAGCTACTATGTTAACTGGTATGTTGGTCACAATATGAGCATGAGATTCAAACTGCAACTAACCTCCTCCCTGCCAAAAAAGTACCTGACACCCACATAAAACCTCTGTACACCCTGACAAACTTAATGCTACAGTATTCCACTGTAGATCCAAAAAAGGATACATGGATGCTCCTCTTGAGTGGAAACTGTGGCACCCACATCCACGACATACCATGTAGTGGATGCCTGGGAGATGTCCTGTGTTCCTAGATTCACCAGGAATTCCTCAGTGGCTGACAGTGGTTGTTCCACTGCAAGACCTCCACCAGTGACACCATGATCTCTGGCCATGTCTGCTGCTCTTCTGCACATGGCAGTAACTATATAGGTGGCACGGTGTTGCACCTGCTCATATGTCCTGCTCCGATGACCGATAGCATTCACATCATGACCAGGTCAGCCTACAATGCTGCCCACTCTTCCCTGTTTGGCCTACCCCTGGAAAGCAAGGCTTGATGGTGTTGATGCAGTGCCTCCAGGATGATGTCATTTTCAGCATTTGTAAAAGGGGCCCAGCATTGGGGATACATATTTCCTGGAAGACAACAAAATGGGAAAACATGCCAGGATCACATATGTGGGAGTACAGTATGTAGAGATACAGCAATAACAGATGGCTACCAGTATTCACTGCTTGATTACACATCTCATATTCAACACTATGCAAACATAGTAATGGTGTTGATGCAACTAGGGTAGTACCAATAGGCAGCTATCCCTGTTTGTGCCATGACAGATAATGATGAATAATCACACACCCAACACAGGAGTACATTAAAGTGTGGCCCCCATATAAACAATAGTGCCAAACAAATAGCAGTGTAGTATTACAACTGCTATCAAGGGAAATTTCCAGGAGACCAGTGTACTTAATTAACAAAAAGCATTCTACCCTTATTGTACTCTAGTTCCTCTGTAGGTGTAACACCTTTGGAGATCAATGACTTGTCATCATTACAGTTCTAAGAAATGCTTAATCTAACCCCCATTCCTCCTAAGTATATTGAAATATATGCATCATGTTGGAAACAAAATAGTTACATACCTGATGGAGTACAATACTCATGTATAAAAAGGTACAGATATATAAATGTGCCAACAAGTTCACCCTGTGAAGTAGCCCTCATTCACAATAATTCACCTAGCTAGATGTTTGCCTTTTTAACATGTTTCTCATTTGCAAGTGTTTACCTCTGAACCAATCTGTGCTTCTGAAATGATAAGTGCAGCCATCACAGCTGATTTTAAGTAAAATCAGCCAATTACATGCAACCACTGAACAGGATATAAGGCTTCAGTGTAAATTACAAACCCCTTTCTCAAATATTGAGTTGGAAATTACTGGGGTACAGATAGTACATTATGGCACAGAGAATGTCTGTAGCAGCTACTTTTTAATACATATGTGCGTGCTACAGGCTGAAGCTGAAGGTGATGCTGCAGGCAATAGGCATAGACAGAGAGTGTGAGCACTTTGCAGGACAACAAGCTTTAAGGGTAAGTGTGGGCTCTGTGGTAACCTTGTTGTATAGGCAGAGCCGGACTGAGGGCAGCCTTCCCACTGGGAAAAAAGGTATGTGTTTCAGGCAAGTATGTCAGCCAATGGTATCACTAACACAATACAAAGCAAAATGCTTGGTGTGTCCTAGAAAAAAGGTAGGGGGTACATTAACCATGATGTTACACAGTTAGACAACAACCAAGTCACATGTTATGTTATGGTAGTTCCTTGTTCAGTGTGTGCTGGCAGCCCGTACGTATAGCTCAACCTCCATACTAGAGTGCCAATTACAGTACTATTCTTCTATTAACCTCTTAGCTGATTTGCATGGAGTGGAGCAATACGCAGCATTTCTTTAACATGCTTAATGACAGGAACTTGAGCATTGCTCTGTTTTGATGAAAACACCTGTGTTAATTAGCAGTTGTGTGGCTTGATAGGTTGATCCACTGCTCTGTAGGTGTGACAGTCCTGGATTTGAAAAAGGGTGTAGGTGTACTTTTTGATTGTGATTAATATTTTTTTTCAAAAGCATATATCAATGTAGTGCTATTTAGCACAGCTAAGCAACATGGTGTGCCATGCCACATTACACAAAAAAATCTTTAAAGAAAAAAATGGGGAGATAGGACAGTGGTGAAATGGGGTGCATGCAGGGGGAAAAACAGTGAAAGGTAGGTAGGGATGTGTAGGACGGGTGTAAGACAGAACCATAGCTATCCATTTCTTCAACAGCAACAACCATGCACTTTCACAAATTTTTTAGCTGAATTTGGAGTGTCACCCCCATAGATGGGTGATGACAACATAAGTGCATTGTCAACCAAATTACATGTGTACAGTTTAGATTTATGTGAAATGGCGAGCTATGTGTGAGATGAAAGTTTTTTTAGGACAGGTTCCCATTTTTTTTTTTAAAGGTAAGAGTGGAATGTTGAAGGAACAAAGGTACGTGTGGGGGAGGTACGTTGGGTAGCTGAGAAAGCTTTTGCAGACAGACAAGACAGGCAAAATAGCAGACAGGGTTGATGTGTGACTCAAGAGGGGGATGAACACCTTGGATTGGGAGAGTGTTGTAGAATACCAGTCCCATGAGCATCACACTGCAGGAATGCGACTCAATTCCTCACCCATGGGACTGTCAGCACTGCTCCTTCACTGCTCCTGTGGTGGTAGTGGTGGACGCTGGCATCCAGGGTGAGGCTGCCCCACCAGGATGGACAGCATGCTCTCCATCAAGTGTAGGCATACACCAACAGTTTGGTGCAGCAACCCATGCACCATACCTGGTAGTTCCTCACAGGTGACAAAACCACTCCCTCCACCTCTGCTCCCAGTGGGGGGCCCAGCCCCAGCCTGTGGGGCAGAACTACCCAACACCAAAGGTAGTGCTGGGGGAGCAGAGGGGCCACCACCAGGCTGCAGCCCAAATATGTTGGGCCCTGGTGCCACAGCGGGGGGAGCCAAGGTAGGTGGATCATCAGGAACTGGCCTACCTTGTCACATTGTAGTAAATTAATTATAAACATAAGTTAACAAAAGAAATAACCAACCAAATATTATTATTAACATAATGGAAGATAATATTGATTAATTAAATGACATATAAAGGAATATTATGAGGAACACAACAATAAATAACAATAAGGAAAGTATGTTTATAGCAAACCAGTATGAAATAATACATAATGCCAACATGACCGTTAGTTAAAAATAATATATTACTATCAAATCATAATAATAAATAACATTAATAAATTAAAGAATATAAGGAGTGAGGAGAGAGAGAAAAACATACCATTAGTAACTTTGCAGGCAATATTATTACACAGAGTACTAATACATACTTTTACAGATGTGCAATTTCAGTTGGGAGTACAGTGACTGGAATTCTTGTATAGATGATGTTGCTCGTACATACCTCTCAACCTGTTAGCATGGGAAAGTACAGGCCAAGCACTAACACATGCTGGTACACAGGCACAACTACAGGGAACTGATTTACATAGCATGCTCTTGCATTACTACCAAGGTGTTATGTAAACGGATTTGCCAGTACACTGGATTTCAAGTAATGTCATGTATCTGATAATTAAAGGTCAGTCATATGGGGCACTAGTCATTGCATTCTTCAAAAGCATGACAGTTGAGAGGTATGTTCATGTACACTAAGTACACTAGACAGCTTGTTATTTATCAGCTGGCTGCCATGGGATTAGAACCCACAAGCAGTGACTGCAGGAATTATGTGCACTTTATTTCAATATCATGAATTCTCAAAATACTATTCTCCTTTACAACTTTTATCACTACATTTTGTGTGAAACCCTACATTTACACACATGCATAGCTGTGTGTGGTATCACATTGGAAAAGAAACGCAGTGAGCACATGAATAATGAGCACTTTAGTTGAATACAATAGTTAAAGCACAATCCTGCCTTAAACTTCATTGTTAATGTTCCTTTAAATCTGGCATTTAGGCACATAGTTAGTAGCCCAGGACTTCAGTTACCTCACCCATATACCATGTTCATTGCCTGGGTGGAATATACTGCATTATTTCAGAGTGATCAGAATGCAGGGTTGAACCTTACTCTGGGTAATGCACTGTATTCATTTCATACATTTGTTGTTACATTCTTTATCCATTAACATTTTACAATTGACTGGTGTCAGATTAGAGCACACAGGCAGTGATTACAGGAATAATGAAGTTATTTGAAAAGATTACTTATCAAAGCACACTCCTGAGTTAAATTGTTTTGAGAATTTTCCCTAATATCTGCCATTTAGACACATGGATAGCAATCCAGGACTTCTGTAACCTTACCCATATACCATGTTCATTGCCTGGTTGGAATATACATCATTATCTCAGACAAAATGAGCAGAACACAGGCTTGAACCTTACTCTGGGTAATGCACTACATTTATTTCAGGCAGTTTTTGCTGCATTCTTTATTCATTTACATTTTACAGTTAACTGGAGTCAGATTAGAACACACATGCAGTGAATACAGGAATAGTGAAATTTTTTTATTTGAGAACATTACATATCAAAGCACCATCACCCATTAGATTTTATTGATTACTGTTGCTTCAAGTCTGGCATGTAGACTATGGATAGCTGTGAAAGACATTTAATAGATAACCCATATACCCTGTCCATTAATTGAGTGCAACCTACAGCATATTTCAGACAATGGGCAGACTAGACCTGTGACTCTTAATATTGGCAGACCCCAACATTAACTGATACTTGGAAGCTATACTACACAGTACTGCATGTTTACCTGATTTAACTTGCTTTTCTGTTTCAGGTAGGCAGTGACACATTATTAAACATGTTACATGTCCCAAGTATGTCATATCTGACTGTTAAGACTGCAAACTCTGTAACTAATTTATTATAAGATTACGTTATGCACTACATTATTACTGTGATGTTTCTCTACTTACCACACTCTCACATCATCCTGGCCAGGCACCCTGCATGAGGCTGGACATTGCAAGCCCTCTTTTCTGCAGCTGTTGAATGAGAATCTAACCATTATGCAGACCAGTTTTTCACAGATTCAGCTTGTATATTTCTAAAGTACTGGCAAATATACTTACATAGTTGTGGGGTCAATGCATCCCAAGCATCTTGGACCCATGCTTCCAAGGTTCCTCTCTTCCTCTACTTCAGGTCATCGTAGTGGTTATGATGCTGCTCACCAGTGTGGGGGATACCAGCACCACTGGTAAGTTCCCTGGCCAACTGATCCCAGGCATCAGACTTACATTCTGAGGCCTGGTTATCACCCTGCAGCAGCCAGGGTTCATAGTTTTTCACCAGGCGCCCAACAAACACTCTGGACTCCTGCACACCCTGTGCTCAAATGTACGCTCTCTCTCCAACACCACCAAGCATATGAACAGCCAAGTGAAGACTCCAATGAATGGTGTAAAATTTCTGCCTATTGGACTTTATATAGGCTACATTCCCACTCTTACATGTCATATTATAACTTTCAAAAAAGTGCCAGGTTGCTTAGCTTCACGCAAACTCTCACAAACTGTTTCAGTGAAGCTGAACTTTGTGCAAACTCACACAAGCCACGTTTAAGCGTAGTTTAACAATGTGCAAACATTGTAGACCATTGACCATGTTTAAATGGTGCTTAGCATTGGACAGCTTTTCTAAGTGTAACAATTTTTTAATTTTATATTAAAATGATGTTTCAGTCACCTGACACAATTTCACAGCAATAAATGTAAAACATATGACTGGTCAGGACTCAAACCCGAAACTTGCTACATTGTAGGTAATGACTCAACCTATCTAACTACTTGGATCGTACAGAGAAGTAGTATATCTTCAGATATACTACTAAGATTCCTCTTAGCATTGTAAAGCGATGTGCATGGGTTTGCACGTTGTTAAGCACAACATAACTATAACAATTAAATACATCCAGTTTCTATTTTTAGAGGTCTGATGGCATTGCTAAGCATCATGCTGCACCACACAAACAGGGATAGACAAAAAAAAAACGTACAATTGATTACATCTGGTTTCTATTTCTAGATATATTGCAGATGTCAGGTGTATATGTATAAGCACAGCTCGACCTAGCTAAGCACCATGCCGCACTGCTCAAACAGCACATAAAAATGAAAAAAGAAAATACTTCCCCGTGCTTACCACCTGTCCAGACATTTTCTGGACAGTCCACAAGTACAGTATAGCCTCTATACTGCTGCTTGCTTGGATTCAATATCCATGTTACTGTCATCTCCTTCGGCACCGCGTCATAATTAATATGTTTGGCATCTAGCCAGTGAGGAACTGTGGCCATGTACATAGATACATTCCATGTAGGCACTACACAGAGCCTATACAGAACTTATTGAATCTTGGGGAGAATGTTTCAACAAATTTTGAAGATTTTATAATTTTCACACAAAATTTGCAGTCCTTATAGTCAATCTTGTTAAGTAAAAGTTTAGCCAAATTAATAGGAATCAGTGAAAATATAAAAATAAAATATTCTTCAGAATGACAGCAATTTAGCAAAATGTTTCAGTATATGGCAAGGACATCCCAAGTAATTTCTTTTAAGTGATTTATTCAAAGCCTGGTTTCATAATTCTTGCCAAAGAGTTAAAAGTTCTTGATTATAGGAATATTGAGTTAAAATGGGAGCTTTTCATTAATGTAGGGAATTAAACAAAAAGTGTGAGATAATATGAAAGTATCCCAATTCTCATTGATGAGGCAGTGAGCACAAAATTTTCACAGGATAATAGATTCACAGGAGATTGCTAGGCTAACAAATTAAGAGCCCTTACAACCCTAGCAAATATAATCTGATTTTGCCTAATATATGCCCCCTAGGGGCAAGAGGATGGCATGGATTTATACTTATGCACTGAGCATCTTACAGATTGCCCTTGTCAATATGGGACATTGGCACTACCCTAGGTGTGAATTTGCAATTCCCCATCAATTGATCCAAAATGCATTTGAAGAGGGCCAGGCACGGGCCCTGCTTATTGTGAATAGGAAGCCTGTTCCAAAGGGCAATCTCTGAGACACACATCTGTTTCTCCAGAATATCTTGTTTGAGTTACTGGCTAAGTTTAGATCCCTAGATTGAGTGACCTTAGTGCTGTTTGACTTGTGGATGTGAAACAGCTCCATCAGGGGTTGGATCTGTGAGTGCCTTGTAGGTCAGGCATAGGTAAACCCTTAATGGAGGACACAGAGTAAAGGGATAGGGCTTGAAGTCTGTCTTCATAGAACATGTTGTTTACATCCTGTATTTTCCTTGTGATTAATCTCTGAGATCACTCCATCTGCTAGTGACTAGTCAAGTACATGCCAAATGGCACATTGTACTCAATTACTGGTCTAATGAGGGCTGAGTACAGTGTGAATATAATGTCCGTGGATCTGGGTGCCATGCCTTTAGTCATAAGTTGTGCCACATAGAAGGATTTCCTCATCACTGTGGACACATGGCAGTGAAAGTCCAGGCTATTATCAATCTGTCACTGCTGAGTCTACTCTTATGTGTGTTCTATTGATGATATAATTTGCAGGGGAATTTGACCTCCCAAAGGGTATGATAATGTTTTTTTTTTTTTTGCATTTAGTTTTAGGCCACGGTTCTGGCACCAATCTTTTGTCTGATCTAGACCTTCCTGAAGGCTATCTACATCACTGGGGGATCCAGTGATTGCCCACAGCTTGCAATCATTGGCAAATAATTTTGTCATCCAGAGGCCTTCATTAGCCGTGAATTCAGAGAAGTATATTCTGAACAGGAGTGGTTCCAGCACTGAACCCTGTGGCCTCTTGCTGGATCTGGATTCACTCGCTGGTTATAATAACTGTAAAGAATTGTACTTATATCTGACTGATACTCTTACATGAAACATCATTGCAGTCTAAATGCAATTTAGAACATACATTTCATGCTTTTGACTTTAAGGCAAGAAGTGGAGAAATTTTACATGCACATATGAAGAGAATTTAACATATCTATTTTAAGTATTGCAACAAATTAACAATGTCGCTGTTATTAGCTGAGCCCTATGACATTTTCTAGTACTTGTCCATTTGCTTTTTCACAAAGCAAAGACAGAGGGATCAATGCTGGGCCCTCTTCAGTTTAACATTTATTTTGCAGATATCCAAGCCAATATCCCTGAAGTGTGGTTAACCAAGTTTGCTGATGACTACAAGCTGGGCACTGTTGCCTGCTCACCAGTGATATTAAACTGTCTGGAATATACACATACATGGTCTCAAGCTTAATGCAAAAAAGTGCAGCCTAGTGATAATATTTAGTAAAAAGTTGTTGTTATCTCATATGTCATAAGTGGTACTCCTTCTCAAGCAAATAAAGTCATAAGAGACCTGGGTTCTTATGTGGACAACGCTCTCTCTCTCTCTCAATCTCTCTCTTATTTGAGTATTATGTTTCCATGGAGCCTGGAAATCCTTCAGTCATGCCCAGTTAATTGACAACAGAATGTCTTCAAGATGCATATAAGTCATCTTACCACTGTACTCATCCATGATCAGACCCATCATGGAATACAGTGCCCCGTTTCATGTGTACAAGTTCAGACATATTACTCAACTCAAATGGCCCCAATAATTGAACCAAAAAACCTAAATATTTTAACTTCTTCAACTGTCCCAGTAGATAAGTAAAATTCTCCTTAGCCTAACAGCTGCCCCAAGGTAACCTGTGTCATGCTTTTAAGCCATGAAAGACCAAATCCTATCTGATTGCCTATTGCTTTTGAAAAACTGTGACTCTAATGGTTATGCAAAGCACCACTTTGACTGCCTTTAAGAATAGTCTTTCTTGATGACTGGATGGGTAAACATACATTTATACCAGGGTTTTCATGTAGGGCTCTGCTTAATTTGGGAGCTGGGCACTATAAAATGCTTGTAAAGTGTGACTTTTAAGTGCATTTATTTAAAGGTATATATTGTTGCACCTCTTATGGTCTCTGTGGTCTCTTGCATAGTATTTCCCCATGTCCATTAAACAGCTTCTGTATTTTTTTCCTGTGAACAGTTCTGTAATCCTGGATATATTTGACACAAGAAGTTTAATAATAGATTTGTCTTGAAAGATTTTAGAAAATTTAAAAAGATATTTATCAAGGCTGAAAATGAAAAACTGTGCACATAGTTTAAGACAGGTTACAGAAACAACACATATTCCCGATCCTGTTGCTGAATGAAGTAAGTCTACATGGTTCATGAGTCATGAGATCTTCCTTCAAAAATTTTGTCAGCAGCTTTTGTTTCAAGTTTTTGCTTCATAAATTTCTGATAAAGTTGAAGGAAGCTCTCTTTACCTTAGGGAATGCTGATGTCTGTGCAGTCCCTGAGACGTGGTTAAATCCCCAGAGAGCACGCCAACAGTGCAAGGTTATAATGCCTTCCACACATATAGACCAGCTACTTCATAGGCAGGGACTAAAGGTGGAGGTGTCTCTATTTACATCAAACATAAATATACTTCAAGGCTGGTCAAACAGGACAATGCACCTAACCTGCTCAATGTTCAGATCACCATAGGTAAAAATCCAATACCTCTTCCTTGCAAGCTATAGGTCCCCCTCTATGACCCAGGAAACCCATACCATGTATTTAAACTTATTAGAAACACTAAACATCCAACCCAATACCATATACATGGGTGACTTTAATTATCCCACTATTAACTGTGAATCCTATATGACATCAAACGTACGTGCACAGAGATTCCTGGATTTTGTAAACACAAATTCCCTGGACCAGATAGTCAATACACCAACCAGAGAGGTAACTATACTGGATGTGGCCATTACTAACATGGGAGAGTGCTGCACATCCCCTACTGTAATGCCTTCCCTGGTAGGTCAGGCCACAAAATGGTCTCCTTTGAAGTAAAAATAAAACCTGGACCCCCATCTCAACTGGGAATATTCAGGAACTATTCTAAGGCTAACCTCCTACTATTAAGTGAGAACCTGGCAAAATTCCAAGCCTTTATAAACCCTGAGAATGCTTCTGCCTATGCAGAACTGTTCACAGAAAACCTGTACATGCATGTTAATAGCTGCATAGAGGTAGCTGTACCCTCCAGGAAGAAGTACAGAACTAACTCAAAAAACAAACCACCCTGGTGGAATCACAAAATCAGTTGGATGTATAACAGGAGGAAGAAACTCATGGCAAAAATTAGGAAGTGCAGCACCCAGAAGGATAAAAGCACTCTCATCAAACTAAACAAACATTTCACAGGATAAATAAAGTCTACCAAAGCCAAATCTGAGGTACGTTTGGCCTTCCAGGCCAAGGACAGCCACAAAGCATTCTTTAGCTGTGTCCACAACCTCAAAGGCAATACACAATTGTGTGCAGAGCTCATTGTAAATGGATCCACCTATACTGAGCCAGAAGATATAGCAAACCTTCTGGCTGATAAATTCAGCTCCAACTTTACTTCCTTCACCCCTCAACTTTCCATCAGGAAATATCATCACATATAACTCCCATTACTATCACTAGGGAAGAGGTCCTTAATGCTCTCTCTCTAAAACCAAGAACAATGCATCAATGAGCCCAGACAATATCTCAGGATGCCTTCTTACTAGCATGAAACATGACCTATTAGGGCCTCTGGAATTACTATTTAACTGTAGCCTCCAAACATGTTTCATGCCTCATGAATGGAGAAAGGCAACAGTCATCCCTCTGCACAAAGGTGGCCATCTACAGACCTGGAAACTACAGACCCATAAGTCTCACTAGTCTTACATGTAAAGCCATAGGTTTATAGGTAAGTACTAGGTTATCTGCCCGAGGGCATCTATATGCCTAGGCAGAATGTGTTGGCTTTCACCTCCCCCTTAGATTAGTTCCCTGTGCCTCTGTCCATCAGAGCCATTAGTTCCCTGTGCCTCTGTCCAGCAGAGCCACTGCAGTGATCCCCAGGGTAAATTTTCTGTTTCCCATCCACTTCGTCAAGGTTTCTCTTGAAGAGTGTTAGTGAGGGGCTCTGCCTAATGTAGATTCAAATCCTGTTCCAAAACATGGGGAGTCTCTGGGACAGGAGTCTATCTTTCCAACACATCCTATTTATCATTGCGGTGAGGTTTAGATCCCTAGAGCATGTAGCTCTCGGGGATTTGTTTTTTTTAGGTGGAGCATGTCCATCAATTCTGGGTTGGACATGGCCTTGTATGTCAGGCAGAGATCACCTCTGAATAAGCGGTATGCAACTGAGTACAGCTGGAGTTTCTTCAGTCAGGCTGCATAGGGCATCTGTTTGAGGCCAGTAATCCTCTTGGTGAGGTACTTCTGTGGTCTTTCCAGCTGTTGCAGGTGTTTTGTAAGCTACATCCCAAATGGGACATTGTACTCTATGATGGGTCTGATGAGTGATGACTTGAGGGGCCCAATAACCTCTTTTGTTCTAGATGTGAACCCTTTTGTGATTAGGTGGGCTACATAGAAGGATTTTCTAACCACCTTGGCAATATGATTGTCAAAGGAGAGATTACTATCTACTTGGGTCCCCAAGATCCCTTATTACTTTTTCTGCATTTAGGGGACTACCACGTATGTGGTAGTTCGCGGGTACTTTGTGTTTTCCAAAGGGGATGACTATGCACTGATTGGCATTTAGCTTGAGGCCATGATTTTGATGTCAGGTATCCATCTCAGTGACACCCTTCTGGAGGATGTCTGTATCAGCCGGAGAGTCAATTATGGCCCCCAGTTTGAGTCATCTGCAAACTTAGTCAGCCATAGTCCTCCTGTGCTTGCCTGTACCTCTGAGAAGTATATACCAAACAGGAGGGGGTCCCAGGACTGAGCCCTGGTGGCACCACTTGTAACTGGTTTAGAGTTGGACCTACAGCCTGCAACTCTCACAATGTGGGTTCTATCCATGAGCCAACCGGCAACCCATCTCGTGACATAGGGGTTTATGTTCAGGTTGGTGAGCTTGTCTATAATACCAGAATGGGGAATGGTGTTGAAAGCCTTTGCGAGGTCTAGGTAGGCTATGTGGACCTCCTTTCCCTCATCTAAAGCCTTAATAACTGTCTCAAAGACATCCACCAGGTTTAGGAGGCATGCTCTGCCCTTAACAAAGCCAAACTGGGTAGGGTCCAATGTTTGGAGGTTCCCAATTTCTCTGTTAATGAGTTCCATGATGATGCACTCCATAGCCTTGCAAACCAGGCTAGTCAGGCTTATAGGGTGATAGTTCCCGGGGTCCATTGTGGTTCCACCTTTGTGGAGCAGGCTACTTGTTGCTGTGCGCCACTCTATAGGTATATAGCCTGTAGAGAGGCTGAGTTTGAACAGTGTGTTTAGGTGAGGGGTTAGTTCATTTTGGAGCTCATGTAAGACACAGCCTGGGACACCATCCAGTCCCATTGAAGCTGTGTTTTTGGCTTTGGATAGGGCATTTATAACCTGTGTGTCAGTGATTGCTGGGGCTCTACATTCTTCAGGTATGGTTATGGGCCCTTTAGGGGGTGAGAGGGGGGTGAAATTTGCACTAAACCTGTCTGCCAGAATGTTGGCAATATCAGTTGGTTCTGTGTATTTTGTGCCATTCTGCACTATCTCAGAGCAGATCTGAGAGTTTCCACTTATGTTCTTGACATAGCTAAAGAATGCTTTGTGGTTATCTTTGGAGTCCTTGGCAATTTTTCTTTCAAAGCTAGCCTTGGATGATTTTATGAGGGATCGTAGTTTCCTCCTGATACTGATCAGGGATGTCTTTCCTTCTTGGGATTTTACTCTTTTCTGTACTAGCTTCCTCCTTCTATTGTATAGTTTGTTTATGGCAGGTATCCACCAGACTGGTTTCCTTTTCTTGGAGGAGCAAGTCTTGGTTTTGCTTGGGATAGCACAATCCATGCATTCTTGCAGGTGTTCATAGATTGCCTTTGTAAGGGATTCAGCAGCTTGGACAGCATTGTTCTTTAGCATGGGGACTGTGAACCTTTCTACCTCGGTCTTAAGTAACATGAAGTTTGGTTTTGAAAAGTTTTGCATGGTGATTTCCTTGATTGGGGGTGGGGATGGAATGTGGATATCAAGAGTGATTAGTCTATGGTCTGATCTAACCAGTGATGGGTTGATCTCTGGTGTGGAACACCGGTCACCCATGTTGGTGATGACCAGGTGGAAATAATTATCATGTAGATGATCAATAGAGATATAGTAAACCTCCAGACACTGGACCCAACCCAGTTTGGTTTCGTCAAGGGCAGATCATGCAAATTCATCCTGGTGGACTTCTTTGAGAATGTTACCAAAGCAATGGATGAAGGTAAAATTATTCACACTGCCTACCTTGACCTGGCCAAGGCATTTGACACAATATCTCACTTGGGCATTCTTGACAAACTCAAGAGGTTAGGTACAAGCCCGTATGTCAACCAGTGGATAGCAAACTGACTCGCACACAGGACCCAGGAAGTTAGAATTGGGGAGTCCACCTCTACAAAGAGGCCATTCACAAGTGAAGTCCCTCATGGATCAGTCCTTGGACCGCTGCTTTTTGGTATTTACTTCTCAGAAGTTAAGGCCAATGTCAGTTGTCTCTGGTTGACTAAATTTGCAGATGATTGCAAACTAGGAGCTGTCATTGATTCTCACACTGACACAAATGTTCTCCAGGATGGGCGGACACAGACAAATAACTGGTGTCAGAGCCATAGACTAAAATTAATGCCAAGAAATGCAAAATGGTATACTTTGGGAAGTCATCCATCCCTAGTAACTATCATATTGACAACACACCCCTTAGAGTTGACCTATTAGTCAGGGACTTGGAGACTCACATAGATAGTAATCTAGCCTTTGATCATCATGTGTCTACAGTGGTGAGGAAATCATTCTATGTTGCACAACTTATAAACAAAGGTATGGCATCTAAGTCCAAGGAAGTCATTGTTCCACTGTATTTGGCATTCATCAGACCTATCATTGAGTACAATGTACCCTTTGGTATGTACCTAACCAGGCATATCCAACAAATAGAACATCCACAGAGGTTCATCACTAAAGGAATACAGGGCATAAGTAATATGTCCTATACAGACCGCCTCAAGGCCCTATTCCTGTATTTTGTCTCCTACAGGCTTTGGAGGGGAGATCTATGCCTGGCATACAGGGTATTGTCAGACCCGACTCTGATGGACATCCTGCATATCCACAAATCAAACAGTAGCAGAATTACCCATTCTAAAGACTTAAACCTTGCCTGTGATATAAATAAGACCTGCTGGAGAGAGGGTCTATATTAGATGAACGAAAGTTCATCTTAGCAAATGCTCACATGAGCGAATATCCAGGTACTTGAAACTGCAATTGTGGGGGGGCCCCACACCCCCCGCTAAATATATATTCCAACTCCAAAATCACACTACAGTGAGGAAAGGGCAAATATTCCCATCCTCACTGTACAGTGATCTCAAAATTGCGGTTTCGAGTTCTGCAATATTTGCTCATGTGAGCGTTCGCTAAGATGAACTTTCATTCATCTAATATAGACCCTGGAGAGATAGGTATGTTTCCCAGAGACTACCCCATCTATGGAATAGGCTCCACATCCATGTGAGGCAGACTTTCTCCCTAACCCAGTTCAAGTGCAACTTGGACAAGTGGATGGGATAGCAGAAATTCATTCCTGGTTTGGCACCTGTGTTTCTAATGCAAACAGGTAACCTGTAAATGGTTCATCTCCAAGGCCCATGTTTACACTTATCAAGGCTTTCAGAACTTGTTAGAGATATGGGATGCATGGCTAGGCTTAAAAAAGCCCTTGTGGTTGTTAGCCTAGTAAACACCTATAAACCTATGAACCTATGAAAGATACCCCCTCTAAGATGGGAAGGTGCTTCTTGAAGTCCCAAAGGGAATACTGGGTCACTCTGTACACTGTATTATCTGCATGTTCTTTTCTAACAAAGTTAAACTATATCTGCCTTAATATGAGTTTGATGATGTCAGATTGTTAATGATTTTGTCTTCTGTGGAAAGTAAAGAGAACCTCATTTTGCACGTGTTTAAAATTTTCTCAAATTCCTCTTCACAGACATCAAAAATATCCAGGTCAATATTATGTGATTGAAGAATCTCTTCTTCAAACACATAATAATCTACACATATACAGTGATCTCTTTAAACTGTGAATACCCACATCCTCTAATTTTTTCCTCGGGGAAAAAATTCAGTTGGCCATTATCAGGAATTGCCCTTTTCTTCAATATAGAGTGATCTCGGAGTTGGTATATGTAGTTAGGGGAGTGGGAGGCACAGCCCCCCATATCAGGGGGTGTGGGGGCAAAACCTCCCACTTGATTAGTGTTTTAAAGTGTGTTTTTTATTTTACGGCCATGTGAATTTTTTTCCCAAGGAAAAAATTAAAGGACATGGCCATTTGTGGTTTACAGCATTCACTGTGTATCTGTTGATTATTATGTGTTCGAAAAAGAGATTCTTTGATCACATAATATAGACCCAAAATATCCTTCAGGTCATGTATTCATGTGGCTGACCAAACTGACATTTTAAGAACAAAACATTCACATTGCATGTCAGCCTTGATCTCCCCATTCTTGCAGCATTGTGGGTAATATGTGCTTAACAGTTTGTTCTCTACTGTGAAGAATACTGCTGATTCAGTTTAGTATAGACTCCAGATGTCTTGCTGTAGGTCTCATATACATTTTCAGGACCATATTCAATGTGGCACTTTCTTGTAAATAATTATGTGTTTAATAACGTGTTTATAGTATTTAGTGTTTCTTATATATAATACTGTTTCTTTATTTAATTAATTATGTAATTGAGTGGGTGTGTTTTATCTTAGTATAAAAGTGTGAGTTTGAATGGTTACAAAATCTTACTCTGTTAAAGGCAAGTTTGCTGAGCCGCTAGAGATCATATTCTGTATTTTTATGTCAATAGCAGTGTTTTAGAATAAATCCTTTGCACTTTATGGAATTGGAACAATTTTGTGGTGGAGAATATTTACTCTGTTTTACTAACTGTGGTTATACAAGTTAATGGCCAGTGATTCCTTTTCGGTGTTGCCAAGGTTATTTCGGGAGACAGCTATGGAAGGTACGCATAAGTCTATGGATAGTTTCTTGATAAATTCTAATGGAGCGAATGGCTCGTCTACTTTAAAGGTTACACAAGGCAGAGAAGAAACACCCAGTTTGGAGGGTGTTTCAACAGTGTATAATAAATGGCAACAAGAAAGAAAGTTATGGCAACAAAACCCTTTTTCCAAAGTGGGTAAAAAAAATTGAACTTTCTGTTACACCAAAAATTAGAGATATGTATGCTAGTGTAAAAGAAAGAGAATATTTGAATGAACAACACATTAAATATATATTAAGGAAAAAAGAAACTTGTTTGATTTTAAAATTTAATACATTTAGCCCTATAGGGCTAAATCATGAGTGTAAGTGGAAAAGTTTATTGTAAATAGTTATGTGTTTAATAATGTGTTTATAGTATTTAGTGTTTCTTATATATAATACTGTTTCTTTATTTAATTAATTATGTAATTGAGTGGGTGTGTTTTAGTATAAAAGTGTGAGTTTGAATGGTTACAAAATCTTACTCTGTTAAAGACAAGTTTGCCGAGGTGCTAGAGATCATATTCTGTATTTTTATGTCAGTAGCAGTGTTTTAGAATAAATCCTTTGCACTTTACGGAATTGGAACAATTTTGTGGTGGAGAAAGTTTGTTCTCTACTGTGAAGAATACTGCTAATATAGTTTAGTATAGACTCCAGGTGTCTTGCTGTAGGTCTCATATACATTTTCAGGACCATATTTAATGTGGCACTTTATAGCAAAGCATGTTTGGTGCAATTTGTCTGCTGCTGGCCTCAGAAGATTTATGTGGTTCTTTGGAAAAAAAACTGAGAGTGCAAAGGATACAGTATTAGACCTCTAGTAAAATGGTTAAAGGCAATCAATAATTGTGGGTTGTGGTCCCACCGGTGTCAATTTTAAGTGTGGAAGTTAATATGGAGGACTTACTACTATGAGCTGTTAACAAGCAGCTTCATGTAGACCAGAGTTTGATTCCCCAACCTTCATTTGCTGTCAGTATGACTCTGAGCAAGACACTTAACTGGATAGTCCTCTGGATAATTCAGAAATGGGCTAGACTCCCAAACAATCTCCTTGGCTACATGCCCAGTAACTATATATGAACGCATGACCATACCTTCAAGGAAATCAGTGACCACTATTTCATGTTTTGCAAAGTACAACACAGACAGTGAAAAACATTTTAGACTGCCCTTGATATAAATCCTTACAATATGAGAAAAGACTGTCTGGGGATCCTAAGACCTTCGAGGAGATGTTCTAAAGCAGATGGACCAAGAACATTCACAACAAATATGTTAGTCATTGTTAATCCACAACATAGTTTCTCAGAAAAGTCACTATCAAAATGTAGCTGGCTGGCCAGCTTAATACCACAGTGCAGTGAAGTGTATGAAACATTACAGCACACTACAAAAGAAATTATAGCTATCTTAGATTCAGTAATTTTCAGATCCATTCCAAGTCCTGCTTACATTATTGTGCCCTTGTGATCTTCCATTACTTGATGACATGAATGGTTATTATGTTTGCCATATGTGAGATAAAAAGCTCTTTATTATAGCACCATCAAAATGCCTTTAGGGGAATCACCACATTTCTATACCATTTTAAATGCTTATCTTATATGCATCCGACTCCATTATTGATTGAGAAAGACAAAGTTCTTGCTTAAGCTCATGTTATGAGAGCAATTTTCTAACAGCACATGTAGTACAGAAGAATTTCATTAGTATTTTATTTTCTGACAGATAAAAAAATGAGCACACAATTCTTCATGACCAAAATGATGAACTACATATATTCTTTAAAACAGCAAACAATACACTTATACAGCCAAACTATATTTATGCATTTCCATTGTCGATTTTAGTGTACATTAATTTTTTCTTCTTCAGCATGAACTGTTTATCAATTATTTTTCTATCTTACTGATGACATGCTTAGCCAAAGTCATGGCTGAAAATGGTCCTTGGGACACCTCACTTGCCTGGTTAACAATATTCCAGCTCCAGGAACTAAACTAAACATAAAAAGTTAAAATTTAACTACTGTATGACACAATAAATAAATACAATCTACCTCAGTCCACTAAACACTTCAACCACTACATGTATACTTTGGTTAAGTAAACAATTATGAAGAAAGTACACACAGATAGAAACTTAAACAATTTTATTTTATTTTACATTTGTTAACCAGGGGAGTCCGGCTGGACAGAGGTCCCTTTTCAGCGGAGGCCCGGGGAGAAAAGCTCCACATTCAATAAGATACATAACATAAATTGTTGACATGACAACAGAGCTCATATACTAGTTTAACTATACTATGCATTCACAATAGAGCTCAAATACTAGTTTAGTTATGCATATACAATTTCACACATCAAATAAGATACAGACATAAATCATCGACTTGACATTAGAGGACATAAACTATTTTAGCTATACATTCGTACTTTCACACAGTCATGATAGTTGAGATTATTAGCTGGTCTGTACATTATCTGTGGAGTCTTGGATGAGATGGATGAGAAACTTTACATAGTAGTAATACAGAGTGTGCCCTTGACATAAGAATAGCTGAAGTTTAAGTCTACATGTAAGCATTCATTGTACACTTCATTCATCATTGTTGGTAATATTGGTTATTAGGACTGCTGGAGGTTGAAAATTGCAAGTGGGGGAAGAGAGGAGAGGAAAGAGAGCAAGAGTTAGAGGGAGAAGTGAAAGATTTAGTTAGCTGCTCAAACGGCATTAGACTGACCTTATGATTGAGTAGGAAGAAGAAGCCGACACTGAGTGAGTCGATCATCCAGGGGAGAAACATGGGCATAGCCAGTTTTGTAGATACTGGGTTTTGAGGAGTTTTTTTAAATTGGAGGGGGGATGTGGTTGAAGTTAATTGACTTGGGAGTGCATTCCAGATATTGGCAATGGAACAGGCAAAGAGAGATTTACCAGCTGTATTTTTGTGTTTGATGACACTGACTAGATTTTGATTATTGGATCTTAAGGTATGAGTAGAAGCGTAGGGACAAATTAGTTGCTGAAGTGCTGGGATGTTTTCTGGGAGGTAGTAGATTTTGTGTGCTATTGAGAGTTGTTTGAGTAAGAGTAGTTGTGGTAACTCAAGCCAGTTGAGTTGTCTGAGGGCAGGGCATTGATGCGATCTATAGGATGCATCAATGGCAAATTTTGCAATCCTGTTGTAACAGGACTCCATTTTGCTTAGTTCTCTGTGATGTAAGTTAGTAAATACTGGGGAGGCATAAAGCAGGATAGATAGGAGGTGTGTCCTTGCAATAGTGGCTTTGGCATATTTGGTGAGGAACTGTTTGTTCCTATAAAGGAGGCCCAGCTTATTGTTGACTTTTTTATTGTTTAGGCTATGTATATGTCAAATTTCAGGTTGTTGTCAATTTCTACTCCTAGGAGTTTAGTGTGGGTAGTTGGGCTGATTAGTATGTTTTCCTTTGATTTTATAGTAAAACTGCTGTTTGAAGAGGGAGATTTTCCAGGACTGAAGAGAATGAGTTGTGTCTTTTTAGGGTTTAGTATCAGTTTGATTTTAGAAAACCAGGATTATATTTGTGAGAAGTTGTTTTGAGTTATGGTTTGGAGCTCATTTAGGGTGGAGGCAGCACATATGATAGTGGTATCATCTGCGTATTGCACAATTGAGGCTGAGAGAGAGGCTGTGGCTATGTAGTTAGTGAAGAGAGAGAACATCAGTGGACCTAGGATGGACCCTTGTGGGACGCCTATGGCTACTGGTAATAGGGGGACAGTTGACCTTGTCATAGGACTGTTTGTTGTCGATTGGATAGGTTGTCACTGAGCCATGATTTGGTGGAGGGGCTTATGTTAAGGGTAGTTAGAGTGTCTAGGAGCATTGAGTGTTTAACCATATCAAAGGCTTTGGATAAGTCTAGGAATATGGAGGCTGTAAATAGACCATTGTTTCTTTGATTATTGATAATATCAGTGAAAGAGAGTAGTGCTGTTGTGGTGCTGTGGTAGGGTCTGAAGCTGTGCTGTGACTTGGCTAGTAGGTTGTTTTGTTGGAGGAATTTCATTAATTGACAATGCACAACTCTTTCCATTATTTTAGATAGGGGTGAAATAATAGCTATGGGTCAGTAGTTGGTCAGTTCAAGTGATTTGCCTCCTTTATGCAATGGTATGATGTGGGATATTTTTCATAAGTTGGGAACTTTACATTCTGATATTGATCTATTAATAAGGATGGAAACTGGGTAGGCTATTACTTCTGATGCCATTTGAAGGAAGTCTGCTGGCAGGTTGTCAGCTGCTAGGGTGGTTGGTTTCAGTTTTTTTGAGGAGTTTAGCGATTGTATTTGTGGATACTGGGTGCAGGGACAAGTTAGAGAGGTGGTCTAGTGAGCTGGTATGATTGGGGATGTCTGTAGATTTGGGAGCATCAGTTTTATTTTGGGTGTTGGCTAGGGCTTGGACAGTTTCAGTAAAAAATGTATTAAACTGAGTGGGGATGTTATCATGGTTAGTTGGTAATACAGGTGTGGGGGGTGGAGGATTTTCCTGGGTGCAGTAAGTTGCTTAAACAAGAAGGAAGGATGCTGACAATTTGCTCACTAGAATTTTTGCTCACTGCTAATGACTACTTTTTTAAAATCTTTATTAACATCACACATAGCATAGTAACATGAGTGCACATTAAATTATAAAAGAGAGAAACAAACCATTGCATTTTTTTCATTTGTACACATTGTACAAATATGTTTGTCCTAACCATTATTCAGTTTAACATTACAGCGTGCTAAAGTCCTACCTTACCTGAACTATCACACCTCCTGAACATTATTTTTATGTGCTGTTGCTACATAACCTTTTATTTCTGTATAGTTTACTCCTTCCCTTGTCTAAAGATTCCACCCCCAGTTGTTTTATTTCCTTTACAGTCAACAATTCTGTTACCGCTGGTTTTGTTTTTCATTTCCAAATCCTAGTAATTTCTCTTTTGGTTGTCTATAAAGCCAGTTTACTTTTAATGTGGTAGAAAAAATAATTTGATTTCAGTTTGGGAGAGATGGTAAACTTTTCAAATTGTATACTCTTCAGAAATGCATGCTAATGCAAAACCTGTTATTACTGTACATTTTTAAGTTTATAAGCAATATTTAAAATGTATCCCTAATGTTGTACCTCTGTCCACACCTCATTATATTCTGCTTTGGCCAGATTTCTTGCTGTAAAAGACTGGTAGCTATGTACTATTTTTACTATTACATGTTTTTATAATAAGTCTGTTCTCTAAATATCATTTGAGTTTTTGTCGCATTTTTTTATCACATTATCGCATGAAGTTTTTTCAGATTTATTTCTAAAGAAGTCTTATTACCTAAGATAAAATGAAGTTCAAAATCAAAAAGGGAGTTCTTTTGTGTCTACAATGTGATTTTTGTCTCTTATGCTTTTGTTTTCTCATATTTACAACAAGGACCTACATGTGATTGTTTTTTGCCTAAAATATGTGAACACAGTACAGCAAATGCATGTAACACAGGCCACACAAATAAGTGAAATATAAAATTCAGAAAGTGCTGAAAATAAATAACCCATAGAAAATGTTTGTTTTTTTTGCCCATTCATGTGTGGGAACAAGCCCTCCCACTCTCTAGAGTTAAAATGTCAACTTCACACAGTTACACCAACTGAAGAAAGTGATAAATCGCCTGAAGGAAGGAATTGCTGCCACTGCAGAGCTAGAAACTGCATCAGCGGTGTCTCCCAACAACACACAACAGGGTAAAACACTAAAACACAAAAAAATGCAAAAAACATTGTAAAACCCCTCCAATCTATTATAATACACCACCACTAAGCATTACATTATATGTAATTAACATATGCGCAGATAACCAGTCAATAGTCTTTGCAGTGAATTGATTCTACACATTAAAAACAGTCATTTGATTGTTTCATATTTTAATGTCACCAGGTTTTAAGCATACAACATCTTTAAGATCTGTTTAATTTGTGCTGTTCATAAATAACTGCCACACAGAAACTGTACTTAGAAACTCATTTTTCATGTCTCCACCTCACAAAGTTTGTATCCGAAAAGCCTTACATTTAAACTGCATGAAAACTAAAATACTTACATTTGGCTAAGTAAACTAGCTCTTCTGTCTCACATCACATGTCCAAAATATCATTAAAATAATAGTGTTTGCCTGAGGCAAGATAAACAAAAACATTTTGAACCTCCAAATAAGCACATATTATATACCCTTTACATTGATATGTACCCTTATTGTTCCTGTTATTGCTAATCTTTTGATTGAATAATTACATCTGATTTCTTGCACTTCTATTGGATAAACATGACTTTGGGTAAATTAAGTTTATGTTTTCAGCATCTGACTATAAAATATCACATTTGTATTTATTATTTTGTCGACACTTTTACTATGTGGTTCACATTTCATGACACATCATAGCATACCTGCATGACTGCCTTCATTTTCTTTTTCCTTGATTTTTCATCACTGTTACTTTTATAATTCACTCTGTCTCCCAGATGTAGTTTTATTACACTACCCCTTTTGCATACTTTTCCTTTCTTTGTTTCTTTATTATTTAGTAAATCACCTGAATATCACCTGCTACTTAAATGACATTTTCATTTGCCAGTTCTACGTCTAATGTGTTTCTTGTTATTGGAATAAACTGGCTTTTACATGTATTGTTCTAAGAATGAGTATAAATTAATTATTTCCTTGTTTTTCCTTTTTTTTTTTTTTTTTAGTCCTGACCATATCTGACCAGAGTAACATCTAGGAAGTTTACCCTATTACCAGCAAGATTGACAACTACAGTTTGTGAGCTGCCTCATATTGAGGAGAGATAAAACTCTTACTGTGCCCCAGATGACCCTCATTTGATTAGCAGCATGGGTGCTGGGGGGACCACAGAGTGACAATTTTAGGAGGAAGCAGGCACAATATATGCTCCTTGCAATATGCAATATATGGCCCAGGTCAGCTCCATGTCCATGAGCAATGAGACAATCAGTCAAAAAGTTGATCATGTGTAGAACCATGCACGCACCTCCTGAAGGCAGCAATCACGGAGCTGTCAAGGCTGTCATGAGAGAGCAGATGTTAGGGCATGCTCTACGGCATGCAGTATAATGCTGTTCCAAAATCATGGATTTTCTCACTGGCCCCAGAATAGAGTCAGGTTGAGCTTGGGGGATAATAAGTTGTGATAGGCAGACCCAGTGAATGAGAAGAGGAGCTAGAGACAGTTGATGACCAGTTGCTAGGGAGGAAAGGAAAGGTTAACATCTATAGTCAAAGAGGTATAAAGCTACCTATTCAAATATTTCTTTGTAAAAATCCTAAACCTTCTGGACTCTGTTGTATACATGGGAGCCATACAAGTGTGCTCCCACTGTTCCTTTGTGTATTGCCTTTCCATTTCTATGGTTCCAATCTTTTCTAACCTCTTTTAATTCATTATTATTATTATATTATTATAATACATTATTTCATATGATGTACTACTTCTCCCCTTTTTGACAGCACCTTGTGTTCTAAATTGAATTAAAAACTCAACCAGAGCTAGCCTTACCCTTAGCACTCCCTTATTGTTTTCTCCTTGCCTAATCTTAAATTATTCTCTTGAATTAATCTCTGATATCAGTCCTTGGTAGGGAAGACAGGCTCTAACTTGCAGTACAAACTTCTTCTTGTATTCATCCCACCCTATCTTTCCCTATCTGGTTGTTTTACTCTCAATATCTTGGTTCCTTTGATAAATAAGTAAAAAAAATACTTTATCAATTCAAAAAACTAATATTAGCTTTATAAAGTGACCATTTAGTGGACATAATAGGGAAACAGAATCAATACTGTTAAATTGTGAATTAATGGTAACATTAACAGCAAATAACATACTTAAATGAGTAGACTGATACAAAAATTATGGTCTAAGAATATGTCAAAAACCCAGAGCAAAGCATTAGTTCCAGTATCTCAGTATAATAATTAAGAAGTCAGTACATATTGTTTTAGGTACCTTGAATTGTGGCTTCCCTGTATCAGTTTCATAAAACAATGTTTGCACAAGATATGCTACAGCCAGCTATCTATCAAACGTATGGTATAGGAACAATACTATGCAAGTAATCACAGGGACAATAAGGTGTCATGCAACTTTAAGTAGACACACTTAAATGTTCTTGCCAACCTTTATAAGAACTTAACAGTGTTCACCTCTCAGATAAATAGGGCCATACATGATAACCCTGGCCTAAATGTGTGTCTACCTCTCCAGCCATCATACCTTCCCTTAAAGGTAGCCAAAGTAGAACTTTGACATGTAGTGTTAGCTTATTCCACAGGCTTGGAATATGCTGAATTAGGAACCAAATCATCCAGTGAGTCCTGTTTATTTAATTATGTATGCATGCATGTATTATGTATGTATGTATGTATGCATTTATTACATTTTGTGCACCAAGTTCATGGAGTGGACAATAGACCAGTATCAGCCATTACCAAAACCCAAGAGTACAAATAAAGACAGATTTCGTAGAAATAGTGACATAGCAAAAACAGTACATATCAGAGAATCGGTTATTTACGATAAAAAAAGAAATGACATTTTTTTCACAATGAACATGCTGAAGCACAAGGCATTTACAATATTTACAGTTAGTATTCTATTCAACATTGTTAAAGTAAATACAACAAAAGTATAACAGTGATTAGTGTATTAGATGCTGATACCGGCCCTTTTCCTTTTAGCAAGATCATTTAGATTCTTGTAATAAATGCATCTTAAGTTTAGTTTTAGATAATTCTAGCATGGTTTATTCTCTCACCTTATTTGAAAGTCTATTCCAAATGGATGGGCTTACTTTAAAAATGCTCTTTCCCCACTGATGTTTTATAATAGGATCTAAAGTGAGATGGTGCATCTATCTGAACATCAATTCTATTCCCTGGTGTAGATTTTGATTCCTTACTGAGTTTTTGCAGATCCACTTTTTTATGAAGAAATCGGAGGTCAAACAGGACTGGGTCTTTTATGGTGCTAAAAGCAAGATATAGGTCTTCTCAGAGCAGCCAGTAGGCTACTTCATATAAGAAGAGTCACCGTAAATGTATCAGCATTTTAGAATGATTTATGTCCTTTAGTTTTCTAGTTTAGTTATCTTACAGGTCATTCGAGCTGAGATATATGCTTGGATTTTACATACCAAAGGGCACTGTATTCAATAATGGATCTGATTAGGGAAGCCTACAGCAATAGGATGACTTCTTTGGAATTTGAGGATATTCCCTTGTAAATTAATTCGGCCAAATACAAGGATTTACCGAACTATGGTGCCCTGTTTTGCAACAAGAAGGTCCCAAAGAAAGAATCCCAAAATTTTTTAAATGCCTATGTTCCCTCTACTCAAACAGTTGGTGATGAATTTTGCCCTATAGAAGTACTCCCTCCCAGATGTTCAGAAAGGATAAGGAGCAAGCAGAATCACCAGGGAATAAGGCCAACACTAGATGAATCACTGAAATTATTCCAGACATGGTTGGAGCAAGAGAAAGAACTGAGTTTTACTGCATCTTTTAGTTTTGTGGATTCCTTGGAGAATACAGGCCCAAGTTTGGTACACAACACCACAGGTGAATTTATTTTTTATAACTTTACTTTTAATAATTATAGAACTGAACATGTGGACCTTTAGAGTAAAGGTCTTAATTTTGTACCTACAGCTCATTCTAATATTTTTGATTTAGTTCTTGACCTGAAGTTCTTTATGAGAAATGTAAATCTTAGGTTGCTGTTTTATGACAATAACAGTGGTGAATTTTGCCCCATTTGATTAGAAAAAGTCTTTTCAACCCACCCTTACCTTTGACTTTGGTTTTGTTGAAAAAGATTTGTGAGTTTGAGTTTTGTCATATTTTAGTTAAGAACAAGAACCAAAATTGTTGGAACTTTACTGACACTGAATTTAAACTACTGAAATGTCTATGTCAGGGCAAACAGGTGTGAGTGATGAAAACTGACAAAGGGGGGTATTGTTATTATCACCAAGGTGGACTATTCACAATGTGTGCACCCTCATGTTTTTGATGACCATTTTTATGAGGAGACTTCTCTGAATGCTGTGCATTTATCATAAAAAATATTGATTTTTTTACTTCACGATTTGCTTAGGCAAGGGCAGATAGATTCTGAAATGTATTTCTATTTATGTGAGAAACACCAGAGGGTGCCATCTATTTTTAGACTGCCTAAAATTCACAAAAGCATAACTCACCCCCATGAGGTAGATAGTGGACTCCAGTAAATCCAACATCCATCCTTTAGCGAAGTATGTGGATATTAAACTGAAGCCTTTTGTTGAACAGTTTGAATATTTATGTTGAGATTCATGGTATTTTCTCAACAAGCTTAAGGATATAGAGTTCTCTGATGATTTTATTTTTTTAACTGTGGATGTTGTTAATTTATTCAATGTTATACCCCACAGTGTTGGATTTGAATGGTTTTATGAGTTCATATGTGAATGCACAACTTTAAGGCATGATGAGATAAGTACTGTACATACACTTATGGAATTGGTTTTGCAAAACAATTTAGTTTTTATTGGATGGACAGTACCTTTTACAGAATAACAGTGTGGCCATAGGTGCATCTTGTGCCCCCACTTTTGTGAACATTGTTATGCTAAAGTGGGAAAGGAAGATCTTATTCCCACATTTGGTGACATGAACCCCCCATGGAAATTATTTGTCTGTTTTTTGGATGACATCTTTATTTTACGGCAAGCACCAGAGGATGGTATTAATGGGTTTATTGATTTTCTAAACAACAGTACTTTTTTATGTTTTACTCATGTTTATAGTCATACTGCTTTTAGTTATCTGGATGTCACTACCGGCAAGGATGACATTAATAGAAGATTTACTAGTGATACATTTTGAAAACCTACATATTCAAACAGTTTATTATACTATTGTAATTATCATCCTGGTTTTCAAAGAAGAAGATTGTTAAAGGTCAGGCAGTTAGACTGCCAAGGTTAGTTACTGAAGATGACACTTTTTCTCTTGAATATGACAAACTTCTACGTATAACTATACATAAGGGGTATCCCTTGGACTTGGTTTTTAAGATATTTGATGAAGTCAAGTCTAAAAGGGAAACGGGTAGTTTTTGCCTTATTTTGTGACAGAAGGTCCCAAAGAAATGTTTGCTCCCAATAAAAGGGTTGCATCTAGCTGCCCTACCTCTTTTGTCACAAAATACAAAGTACACCACAGTGAGATTTTTGAGGTACTAAAAAGAAACTGGGTGCTTTTTTCTTCTTTTGAGAATTACACAGGTATTATTGGTGAGGTACCCCAGTTAGTATTTAGAAGGAGTAAATCCCTTAAACTGTTTTTGGAAAGTGATGATACTTTCTTTATGCCCTGCATGAATAATAACAATGGGACTTTTAGGTGTGGTGCTTGTTCTATGTGTATGTTTGTGTATGAGGCTGATGGGATCTGTTTTAATGGTCATCATCATAGGTCCTTCCATTATTGCTATTGTAACACAAGGGGTGTTATATACATTGCCTTATGCTTTGACTGTTGTTCCTTCTATGTGGGTAAAACCCAGCAGAGGTTAATGGACCAGATATATGAACACACCTTGGATATTAGAAACAAGAATTTAAACAATCCGCTGTTTAAGCATATCTCTGAATATCCTACTCACAAGTTTTTGTATTTTGGTTTGAACATTGTTCCTAGAGGTATTCACGGCAGACCATAGCAGGATTTGATTGAATTCAATGAGTTAAAATGGCAAATTCACTTGAATTCTTTTATAACCAATATGTCTGTTAGTAGAGTATAAAAACGGCATTCTTATATAGTGTAACCTTGATAATTTATTAATGGAAATTGTTTTTCTTATTTAAGCAATGATTTGTCACAGGTTCTTTATTTATTTATTTGCTTATTGGTTAATTAAGGTCATGTGATGGGTGAGAGGGACTTTTAAATAGCTTGATTTTTCCTATTTTTTAATTCTGAAGAAGTCTTGCTGATACATACAAACAAAAGCATTCAATTTTATTATAAACACTTTCAGCTAAAAACTGTGTGCCTTCTGCTTTCCCCCACCTAGATTGTTTGGATTTGGTTCATTGGTTCTTGTTTTTGGTCTTTATCAAAAGTATTTCTGTTTTTTTTTTTTAATTGAATTTCATACAAGAAATATGCTGAAATATTTTAATTTCTTTATCAATAATGCTTATTGAATTATTTATATTTCCTATTGTTAAAATAATGCCATCTGCAAATAGTTGGTGTTTTGAATCAAATGATTTGCTAAGTTTAAAAGGTTTAATTCAATTATTTGATCTAATATTATGTGGCAAAGGTTGAATTATAACCAAAAATAATAATGGTGAAAGAGGTCATCCCTGCTTGGTACCTTGACTTAGCTAAATTTCTGTGAAACAAAAGAACATATTTTAATATAAGCTTTAGAATAATTTTATAATAAGATATTAATATTGATAAATGTTTCTACTAATCCAAAACCACTAAAAGTTTGAAACAAGTACTCCCATTCAACGGTATCAAATGCCCTTTCAGTGTCCAAACTTATAAAAGCTAGTTTATTATTTGTATTGTTTGCTAAATCAATTAATGCTAATATCCTTCAAATATTATCATAAGTGAGTCAATTAACAATAAAAAGCAGTGTGAATTTTATAAGCAATCTTCTCACAATATATTTAATCTTTTTGATAAAATTGAAGTAAAATAATTATAATCAGTATTGAGAACTGAAATTAGTCCATATGAACTGGCTAAATTATTTTCTCTCCCTTGATTAAGAATATGATTTATCAAAGAATACTTTTAAGATGGAGGAATGGAATTATTACTTTGTATTAATCAAGAAAGTTGCATGTATTAAGGATATAATTTTATCTGAAATGTATATATATATATATATATATATATATATATATATATATATATATATATATATATATATAGACATGCATATATATCAGCTAATTATCCATCAAAACCAGGAACTTTAATATTTGTACTAAATTTAATGGCACATTTTACTTCTTTAATGAAACTGGATTATTTAAGCCTTTTTTTGACCATCACTATTGGGGGAATTTAATAAAGCCTACATGGTCTTTTTTTACTATGTAGGCATCATGCCACGCTGCTTACATGAAAGTAAGCAGGTTTGAGATCCAGTAAGCAATGCTGGGTGGCACACATGCATGCTCCAACACAGAAAGTTCTGAGGTATGCAAATCACTTCATAAGCAGGTGAATCTCATGCAAATTAGGTAGGTAGAGTAATCCAGCAAGCAGATAGGCAGCCCTGCATACCCATGTCAGTGTCCGTAGTGTACACAAAAACATTCGTGTACACAAGAATGTAGACAGACAAAAGGGGTTGTAAAAATGTAGATAGATGGACAAAAATGGCAAACCACACACAGATATGAGCAAAACTATCCTCTCTGTGTCTCAAAAGTTAAAGAAAATATGTTAAAATAAAACCTTTTTTTAATAATCTGGGCATGTTTGAGCAGTGTGCCACAGTGCACAAACATGCCTTATAAAATTTTTTATTAAAAAATGTGGAAAAAAATGAAATTCATATTATGAGACAGAAATGTATTACATGACCTTGTGTGGAGGATCTACAATGGTGTATTGGTGCTATTGCTAATGTGGTAGGGCTTAAAAACATGTAGTTTCCAGGTTGTGAGCACAGATCCCTATACAAATGAGGTGGAGTTCCAAAATAGCATATTGGGCTAATTGTGTCCACATATCCCCTCCCTATAGGCAGAGAACCATGTTGGTGAGGTAGCTGACATCAGGAGAGGGTGTGTCCAATAACTTCTAAGCTGATTAGAGCTTAGCTGCGCTTGTTTGCATGGCATGCTGCCATGCTGAGTGGGGAAGTCTGGGGTGTGTGTGCACTGACTTCTAAGCTTTGTTTATCTAAAGGGCAGGTGTTTCCATGTGTTTGTGTGGCATGCGGCTATGCTGAGTACGGAAATCTGGGGGGGTGTCCACTAACTGCTAAGCTTTTTCTACCTATGGGGTGTGCATTTAAGCATCGTGCCACATTGCTGAGAGTATGTAAAAGGCAATGATGTATTAATTAGTTATGACCCTTGTTTAACTTAAGCTAAGGCCATTAAATGATGTTAATGATATACTAGGCAGGTGTAATCCATCATAGGTAGCCAGTCACACAGGCAACACCTAAAGTAGAGCACTACAAAGTATACATAAACCCTACAATCAGTTTTTTTTACCCAGATTCTGCACCACTGGAGTAGAAACTTGGGAATTTTAACAGAAAGAATGCTAAGGGTTGCTGCAGGTCTGCTACATCTGTATGTGCTAGATGCTGAAGTCAATGCTGTTGCTGCTGATAATAGGCAGACAAGGAGAAGAATGTTTAGGCCCAGGGTAACCTTCCAGGAGCTACATGAACTGGAGATTGTAGGGCACTACAGGGTGGACACGGACATACTACAAGAACTCACTAAGCTCTGCCGCCTTCAACTCAGACCCAGAGCCAACAGAGGGAAACCCATTCCAGTGGAAACAAAGGTATGTGTAGACCTTAGGATAATAGCCAAATTTACCTTCCAAAGATCAAATGGGGACATGATGGGGGTCTCACAGGTGTCAACATCCAGGTTACTCCACCAGTTCCTGGATGCCATGCTAGCACAAGCCTGTGAGAACATTTATTTCCCCTCAACCCTGAGGTGAGGGACAGCAATATGCAACATTTCTACCATGTAGCCAACTACCCTGAGGTACTGGGTGCCATAGATTGCACTCAGGTACACATCAAGACACCACCTGGTGAGGACAGTAGAATTTACTTCAACTGCAAGGGGTACCTCTCCATCAACTGCCAGGTGGCATGCAATGCCTAGGGCATTATCATGAATGTGTGTGCTGGCAGCCCTGGCAGTTATCATGACTCCCAAATCTGGCACACATCACAGCTGTATCAGATGTTTGCTAGGGGGGACATCCCACACGGCCATTTACTGGGAGATGCTGGCTTTGCATTGGAACCATGGATGATGACACCCTTCAGAAATGCACACACACCCATGGAAGAGTGCCATAATGAGGCACACTCACAAACTAGGAACATCATACAGCATATGTCTGGGCTGCTGAAGTCACGGTTCTGATGCCTCAGTATATTTGGTGCAGCCATGCAGTACTCTCCAGCCGCATGTGCACATATGTTCACAGTATATGCCATGCTGCACAATATGATACTGCAGAAACAGCTGCAGCAAGATCAGCAAAGGGAAGGGATACATAGCTCCCCACCTGTGCCTAGGTCACCACAGCCACACTCACAGGAGAACTTAGAGGAGGAGTCCCCTGATGATGTCCCTACAGGGAAAATGTAGACAAGCTCAGTATGCCTGGCATTGGCTAAGAGACAACGTATAGCACATTCACTGACAACCTAGGGTCCTAGATACTGACACCTTACTCCTACTCACATGCATATATTAAAATAGCTGATGCTAGGCAACCCACACAACCTGTACCTATTCATGTATTTGCTGTGTACTGCTTGCATCACACAGAGTCATCCCTGAACTACAAGTCTGTCAACTGCTGCATTTGCAAGGTAAGTCTCTAAACAACACACTGATTGTAAGGATTACTATTTATCTTTTTTTTTTAATTTCTCCAAATCTTTTGGGTTCCTAATACCATGATGGAAATGGACCCCATTACTAAGTCAAAGTATGATTAAACTTCATGAAATTAGTCTTGTTTCACTCTTTGATGTCAGCAAAAAGTGCTCTTTGCAGCACCCGCAAAGTCCCAGTAATGACAACTTCTGTAATTTGTATGGAGTTACATGTATTGGTAGCATATCAAAATAGGATTGTATACTCTTTTTTATAAGATCCATTGCTCCTACTACTACTATTGGAACTATCTAGCTATCTTTCTTCCACATTGCTTTCATTTCTGCTTGCAGATCATGATATTTTATGACTTTGTGTCACTCTGTATGCAGGATACTAGTCACTGGGTGTGACAATTTCAATGATCAATGCTACTTTTGTCTTCTTTTCTTGGACCACTATACCCAGATTTCTAGCATCTATCTTTTGAACTATTGGTAATGGCTTATCCCATGTGATGTAGATTTCATCATTTTCTATGATGCTTTGGGGCTCTTGTTTTCAGTGTTTTTCAGCCACTTCTGTATCATAATGTTTGCACAATCAGCAGCGAAACAGTCTCGCCACATTATTATGCCTTTTAGTATACAGTCCTTCTTCTATTAGTGTGTCACAACCAGCAACAATTTGCGCAACAGTTTCCAATTCTGAGGATCTGGGTTTAGTTCTCTGTGGAGCTAATATGAATTTTTTGTGTTTTTGATGTTTAGTTGTTTTTAAGTTTCATTGCGTACCCATGTGTAACACTTGCAATACCTTTTTTAATATAGGATTCTTCTTTTTTCTTCTTTTTCTTTTAGCTGTTCCCATTAGGGGTCACCAGAGCGGATCATCTGTTTCCATTTCTTCCTGTCCTCTGCATCTTGCTCTGTCAAACCAATCACCTGCATGTCCTCTCTCACCACATCTATAAACCTTATCTTAGGCCTTCCTCTTTTCCTCTTACCTGGCAGCTTTATCCTTAGCATCCTTTTCCAAATATACCCAGCATTCCTCCTCAGCACATGTCCAAACCATTGCAATCTCGCCTCTCTGGCTTTGTCTCCAAACCATCCAACCTGGGCTGACCCTGTAATACACTTATTCCTAATCCTGTCTACCCTTGTCACACCCAGTGCAAATCTTAACATCTTTAACACTGCCACATCCAGCTCTGACTCCTGCCTTTTTGTCAATGCCACTGTCTCCAACCCATATAACATAGCTGGTCTCACTACCCTCTTGTAGACCTTCCCTTCCACTCTTACTGGTACTAGTCTGTCACAAATCACTCTTGACACACTTTTCCACCCACTCCACCCTGCCACCCTGCCTGTACTCTCTTCTTCACCTCTCTTCCACACTCACCATTACTCTGAACTGTTGATCCCAAGTATTTAAGCTCATCCACCTTCACCAACTGTACTCCCTACATTCTCACCATTCCTCTATCCTCCCTCTCATTCACACACATATATTCTGTCTTAGTCCTGCTGACCTTCATTCCTCTCCTCTCTAGAGCATATCTTCACCTCTCCAGGATCTCTTCAACATGTTCACTACTCTCACTACATATCACAATGTCATCTGCAAACATCGTGGTTCATGGTGACTCCTGTCTGATCTCTTCTGTCAACCTGTCCATCACCACTGCAAATAAGAAAGGGCTCAGAGCTGATCCTTGATGTAATTCCACCTCCACCTTAAACGCATCTGTCACACCCACTGTAGATCTCACCACTGTCACACAACCCTTGTACATATCCTGTACCACTCTTACATACTTCTCTGCTACTCCTGACTTCCTCATACAATACCACACATCCTCTCTAGGCACCCTGCCATATGCTTTCTCTAAGTCCACTGAGACATAATAGGATGAGGTAGGAAATGAATTAATTTATAAATATGCTTGTTTCTAAATTTTATCTATGATTTATTAGTAGTAATATATTTTATATAGGTGACCATTTAATTTTTAAATATTTTATTTAAAAATTATTTATTGTTGCATACATGTTTGTAAAGTAATTAAACATTAATTGTATATCTGTTAGATTTTAGGAGCTAAAGCTATAATGTGTAATGTTTTTGAACACTGTCTCTTTAAATCTGGAGATGAGGAAACATTGTGGCATCAACAGAGGTTATTTAATGGCTAAATTGGGTGTGGTCTGTTTAGATTTACCTGAGGAAGTTCTGGAAGGTACAAGGACCAAAGTACTAATATCTTACTTTATTTAGTGATATTTTTTATTGTTTTTAAGTGTGGGTTTGTTAATAAACCTTCTGAAGGAACTTTTATCCATGCTGGACATGCTGCTGCTTTTTCTGCTGGACGTTCACCATTTTGTTGGATTGGTGGTTTGGCTTTTATGTCTCTGCCTGATTTTGGGACTTGGTAAACCAATGTGTACATAGCCCACTATCTTGTTCTGCCAATATTAACTTTTCATCTCTTGGTTTCAATTCGCCTCTCCTTAACCATTCCTCTGTTTGTTCCGAATCAACATGAGGTTCTTCCAGAAGTTTTCTATACGTGCAACTATATTTATGCTTTTTCCACATTTCTTGCCTTCTCATTTGGTCCTTCACCTTATGTTCTTTCTTTTGTTTTTTGGCATATTCAGTTGCTGCCTGGTTTTATCTACTTGTGGTTTGATTTCCATTCCTGCTTGACATCGATATGATTCCACTAGCCTAATTAGAGAAGTCATCTTAGATTCATTCTCTTCATGTTTCACTACTTTCATGACATTTGGGGCAGCAGATATGTGTGGAGTGCCACGATTGCAGATCTGTACATGTAAAATCAATTTCATGGAGGCCCATCACTCCTTTGGAACAGGGAATATATAATCTTCGTATGCAGTGATTTTTATAAATCATTTGGTAAGCATGAAGCATCCTTTTTGTTTTCCTGTCTAATCTATCCAACACGTTTTGAGGCTAATCACTCCAAAACTATAAGTTAGGACAGGAAGAGAAAATTAATTTATAGCTTGGATTTTGTTTCTAGATGTCAGTGTTGTTTTCAGGATTAATTTAAGTCTTCTAAAGTACTCCTTACTAAGTTTTTATTGGCATTTCTTCATGTTTTATTGTTGATCCTTGATCAATTCCCAAATATTTATACATTGCCTCTTGCTCAAGTTCTTTTATATCACATTCTTGTCCCAAACAGATATTTTCTTGGTGCTGCAGTTTTCCTGCTTTAAAGATTGCTTTTGCACATCTATCAAGACCAAATGACATTGTTATATCATCTGAAAAAGTTTTGACAACTAGAAATTGAGCTTTCAGTTCCAAATCTGATGCGCTATACAGTTTTAAATAATTGACAGAAGATAAGTCTTTACATGTTGTTGTTTTCTAGTTGCCAAATTATAGCCATGGTGTAAGCTGTTAAGTAGAGAGTTAATGTGTTAAGGGCAAGGCAGAATAGCAGTGGTGACAGAGAGTCACCCTGGAATATCCCCCTTTGAATTTTTATCCCTGGAATAATAATAATAAGTTATGTACCTACCATAATGTTCCATGTTAGTTGTCTTCTTCTCGCCTTCTTTCTTGCTGGATGGGTTCGGAGCCGATCCTCGGCTCTGACTCAGCCAATACTAAAGCTCGAGAGCTAATTCCACCAGCTTGAGGCTCCCCTATATCCCACAATGCTAGGCAGTAACTACTCAGATCTCATTTGATAGCTAGACCAAGCAATTCTAGTCTCCATAGTATGGAGAAGGGTAACCCACCTCTATATAAACCAGAGTGTAAGGTACCCAGACTTAACAAAAGGGGAAATAGAGGTGGTAGAACGTGTGGGAATGAAACTCTTCCAGAGGAAGATCACAAAATGAATTCCTATTGGTCTGTCCAGGCTTGGGGGAAGGAGGGTGGGACGCAAGAAAGAAGGCGAGAAGAAGACAACTAACATGGAATGTTATGGTAGGTACATAACTTCTTAATGTGAAGTTGTCTATCTCGCCTTCATTCTTGCTGGATGGGACCACATCCCTAGCATCTTATCCCGGGTGGCCTATCGGAACAGACTCTTGAGAACAGTGGAACCAAAGTTGGCATGGTTTCTGGAGACCATGTCCAATTTGTAATGTGAAATGAAGGTATGAGGAGAAGCCCAAGTGGCTGCTGCACAAATGGAATTTATTGGCAGCCTGTCCTGAAAAGCTACGGATGTAGCTAATGCCCTAGTTGAATGAGCTCTAGGTCTTGAAGGTAATTTTTGATGTCTGATCTCATAGATGAAGGTAATTGTAGAGGTAAGCCATCTAGAAAGGGAAACTTTAGTAACTGGATGGCCCAATTTCCCTTCCGCATATGATAGAAAAAGTTGATCAGATTTCCTGAATTGTTTAGTCCTGTCTAAATAATATCTAAGTTGGCGGTGAACGTCCAGAAAATGTAGCTTTTGTTCCGACCTGTTGGAATAGTTAGGGAAAAAGATGGGGAGATCAATCGTTTGGTTTAGGTTTGTTTGAGAAGAAACCTTAGGTAAAAAGGATGGATTAGTACGGAGGGAAACCCTATCTTTGTGAAACACTAAGTAAGGAGGGCGACTGCACAGAGCATGGAGTTCAGATATCCTTCTCGCTGAAGTTATGGCTACTAGAAAAAGTGTCTTCCATGAAAGCAACTTTAGAGAACATGAAGTTGCTGGTTCGAAAGGGGGAAGGATTAAGGATGCCAGAACCAAGTTCAAGTCCCATTGAGGCGGGGGATCTTTGATTGGAGGTTTGAGAAGAAAAACATCCCTTAAAAAGGCTTTGCAGAGTTTGTGAGCCATGATGCTAGACTCCGAGACACCTACATGACAATTAGATATAGCAGCCAACTGAACTCTAATGGTAGATGAAGAAGATCCTAAATGAAAGAGTTCTGCTAAAAAATCAAGAATAGACTGGATAGGTGCATTGAGGGGATCTATATTTTTTGATGTCGCCCAAAAGGAGAAGCGTTTCCATTTGCTATTATAAATCTTCCGGGTAGAAGATTTATGAGAGGCTATCAAGATATCTCGGACCGAGAGAGATATTAAGGGAAGCCTGGCTAAGGTCGGAATCGGAGAAACCATGCTGTGAGGTTGAGAGAATGAAGAGATTGGTGCAGCTGGCCTGATTGGTGGGTCAACAGATCTGGCACTGGGTCCAGATGCCAAGGCTGCTCCAAAAGGTAACGATGAAGGAATGGGAAACCATATCTGTCAAGGCCAGTAAGGGGCAATGAGGATCATTGTCACTCTCAAGGCGATGGCTTTCTGAATTAGTTGAGTTATCAGTGGAAAAGGGGGAAAGGCATACAGAATTCCCCGGGGCCAATCGTGGACTAGAGCGTCTCTGGTGGGATGGCCTGGTAATGGGAAGAGAGTGAAGTCGTGACACTTGCTGTTTTGGGGAGTAGCAAAAAGATCGCAGCAAGGCTGGCTCCATCATTGGAACACTTCTTCCAGTACTGATTTCTTCAGAGACCACTCATGGGGCATGAGAATTGCCCTGCTCAACTTGTCTGCAATCACATTGGACTTCCCGGAAATGTGCATTGCTACCAGAAAACACTGAGAAGAGATCGCCCATTGCCAAAGTCTGAGTGCCTCTCGACATAAGGGCTATGATCTGGTTCTGCCTTGTTTGTTGATGTACCACACTACGGACATGTTGTCCGTCTAAATTGCAATAGTCCCTGTGAGAAGAGAGTCATGAAGGGCTTGCAACGCTAAAAGCACTGTTCTCATCTCTAAGACATTTATGTGCAAGTGGCACTCGAAAGGTTGCCACGTGCCCTGGACTGTCCTGCCCTGATAATGCCCCCCCCCCACCCAATCAGGGAGGCGTGTGTTGTCAACATGGCGACTGGGGGAGGGAGAGTGAAGGGTCTTCCTTGGAGAACTTGAGGTGATGTGATCCACCAAGACAGTTGATTCTTGCATGATTGAGTTATCAATATGGAGTGGGACATCGGGAGCTGTTGGAAGGACCATTGAGTAAACAGCATCCATTGGAGGATCCTCATATGGAAGCGAGCTAAGGGGAGAAGGGGGATAGCTGCTACCCTAATATAGACTGGGAACACTACTCAAGCCCAAACTCTCTAGCCCAAAGGTTCCTGGAGTTCATAAACTCAAATGCCATGGAACAACTAGTCAACATCCCCACAAGAGGAGAAAACATACTTGATCTCATCATCACAAACATGGGATCACAATGTTCAACACCAGAAGTATACCCCTCACTGGTGAGATCAGATCATAAACTAATCTCGCTGGAGGTCCTCATCCCGCCCCCACCTGAAATAAAAGAGACCACAGTGAAAAACTTCTCAAAAGCCGACTTCACACTTCTAAAAACTAGTGTGGTCTCCTTTAAGGCCTCTGAGCCAGTGGTAAACATTACTCAAACCGCTGAATCACTTACAAATGCCTTCTACCAGCACCTACAGGACTGCATGGATCAGGCAATCCCAAACAAAACTAAGACTCTTTGTACCAAAGGCAAGCATCCAGTCTGGTGGACCCCAGCCATAAACAGGCTCTACAACAAAAGGAGGAAGCTACTACAAGATAGAGCAAAATCCTTGAAAGGTAAGACACCTTTGATCATTATAAGTAAAAAACTAAGAGCTCTCATAAAATCATCCAAGGCTAATTTTGAGAGAAAAATCGCCAAGGACACAAAAGACAATCATAAGGCCTTCTTTAGGTATGTTAGAAACCTAGGAGGAAACTCCCAGATATGCTCAGAATTAGTCCAAAATGATGTGAAGATTACTGAACGTACACACATTGCCAACATACTGGCTGACAGGTTCAGTGCAAACTCCCCCCCCCAAAAGGAGAGATATCTATACCAGAGGATTGTAGTCCCCCCAAACATCTCCAACGCCCAGGTGAGAACTGCTCTCTCCAAGGCAAAAAACACAGCATCCATGGGACCGGATTGGGTCCCCGGCTGTGTGCTCCACGAACTCAATGAGGAATTAAACCCACAGTTAAGACAGCTGTTTAATCTTAGCATCACCTCAGGATACGTACCCAAGGAGTGGCGCACTGCGACTGTGGTCCCACTTCACAAGGGCGGTGCCTCCACCGACCCTGGAAATTACCGTCCCATTAGCTTGACAAGCCTTATCTGCAAAGCCATGGAGAGGATCATAATGGAACTCATAAATAAAGACATAGGGAACTTGCAGACTTTGGATCCAACCCAGTTTGGCTTTGTCAAAGGCAGATCATGCCTCTTAAACTTGGTTGACTTTTTCGAAACAGTCACCAAGGCCATTGATGAGGGAAAGGCAGTCCATACAGCCTACCTCGACCTGACAAAGGCCTTTGACACAATACCCCACTCAGGTATCATCGAAAAACTCATCAGCTTGAATGTAAACCCATACATCACAAGATGGGTTGCAAACTGGCTAAGTGACAGAACCCACAGGGTCAGAGTTGCTGGAGCCATGTCAGACTCAAAGCCTGTCACAAGTGGTGTCCCACAGGGCTCAGTCCTGGGTCCACTCTTGTTCGGCATCTACTTTTCTGAAGTACAAGCAAACACAGGAGGGTTATGGCTGACAAAGTTTGCAGATGACTGCAAACTGGGCCCCATAGTCGAAAACACTTCTGACACAGATATCCTTCAGAAGGGCCTCACAGAAACGGATAACTGGTGCCAAAGCCATGGCCTAAAGTTAAACACCAAGAAATGCATAGTCATACCCTTCGGGAAAAACAAGGTTACCCCTAGCTACCATATAGGTGGCAATCCACTGAGCACAGAAGAAGTCATCAGGGACCTGGGACCCAGGTTGACACTAGCCTTTCGTTTGACACTCATGTTGCTAAAGTAGTCAGGAAAACCTTCTACATTGCCCACCTGATCATGAAGGGATTTACATCTAGATCAAGGGAGGTCATCGTCCCCCTGTACTCATCACTCATTAGACCTATGATTGAGTACAATGCCCCATTCGGAATGTATCTGACCCGACACCTGCAGCAGCTGGAAAGGCCCCAAAAGTTCCTCACCAAGAGGATAAAGGGTCTCAAAAATATGTCCTATGCTGCCCGACTGAAAGAACTCCAGCTCTATTCAGTCTCATACCGCTTGCTCAGAGGTGACCTATGCCTGACATATAAGGCCATGTCAAACCCATATTTGATGAAGATGCTTCACCTCAAAAAATCTAGATCCCTCAGAACCACAAGGGCAGGAGACTTAAACCTTGACACGGTTATTAATAGGATGTGCTGGAGGGACAGATTCATCACCCAGAGACTCCCTATGCTGTGGAACAAAATCCCGGTAAATGTGAGGCAGAGCACCTCGCTGGCCTTGTTCAAGAGGAATCTTGACCAATGGATGGGAGATCGCAGATATACCCCAGGGATTACTTCAGTGTCACTGCTTGACAGAGGCACAGTAAAATAATAGGCATAGTTTTATTCAAACTAAAGGGGTGGCGAAAGCCACATATCTATGGGCTAGGCTTATAAATGCCCTTGGGCAGATAGCCTAGTATGAACCTATGAACCTATGAACCTATGAGTCCTAATACCTTCAAAACTAGTCTGGCTTTGACTCTGTTGCATTGTAAGAGAAGGTAAACTTGTTTGCGGATGTCTGACACTCTCTGCTCTGTAAGTCTGGCTGAAAGATTGAGTGTGTCTAATGTGGCGCCTATAAAGGTAATAGATTGACAAGGCGACAAGGCAGATTTTTCTAAATTTATTGAAATGCCTAGAGCTTGGCAAGTTTGGATAGTGAAGTCTCTGGATCGAAGTAGTTGATGTCTGGTGGTGGCAGTAAGGAGCCAGTCATCTAAATATGAAAACACCTGGAATCCTTGACGTCTCAAGTGAGCCGTGACCACTGCCATGCATTTGGTAAACACTCGAGGGGCTGTAGTGAGACCAAAGGGCAGGGCTCTGAACTGGTAGTGATTGGCTCCCATCCTGAAGCGGAGAAATCTCCTGGAGCATCTGTTCATCTTTATATGGTAGTACATGTCCTGAAGATCTATCGAGCACATCCAATTGTCCTGACCCAAGAAGGGTAGAATGGACTGTAGCATGACCATCCGGAATTTTGTTTTTTTGACATACTTGTTTAAGTTGCTGAGATCCAGTATGGGTCTCCAGTCCCCTGTCTTTTTTGGTACTAAAAAGAATTTGGAGTAGATTCCGGATCCTTGTTGGTCTGCTGGGACTGATTGGATAGCTCTTTTTGATAGCAGCTTTGAAATTTCTAGTGCTGCTTGTTCCCTTAGACTGGGTGGAACATCTGGAAGGGATCCTTTGGGTTGGGATGGAATGTGAATAAAGGGAATTTTGTAACCCTCGGATATGATCGACTGTACCCATTTGTCTTGTGTAAGGGAAAGCCAGGCTTTTGGGTACAGGGATAATCTTCCCCCGACTGCCTCCAAAGGTGGACAGCTGGGCAGCTCCTCAGGGATGCTGAAAGGGTTTATCAGAGAAAGTTTCTCTGCTACCCTGGTTTTGCGGACCTCCTCTGCCTCTAGGGTGGCATCTATTGTTATTCCCCCCTCTGCCTCTAGAGGGGAATCGACCTTGTGCATCAGATGAGACTTCCTGGGTTTGTTTGCGGAACCACATCTTTCCTCCCCTCTGACCTTTGGGATAAGGCATAGAAGGGGTAGAAAAATGGACTCCCATGGCAGAGAGAGTCTTACCTTCCACCTCGCACCTAGTCAATGTATCCTTCACCTGAGGACCAAACAAGGATGATCCATCAAAGGGGGAATTGGTGAAGGACGCCTTGAAAGGGTCTGCAAAGTTGCACAGCCGCATCCAGGCGTGATGTCGTAGGGCAACGCCTGTGCCTGCGGCTCTACTCGCTCCATCCGCAGCATATGAGATAAGCCGCATGGAGGAGTTAATGATGGAGTTCAGGGTTGCCAACTGGGAATTCATTCTGTCTTGGAACCCCTCAGCTGTTGGATCCTTTACCTCTTCACTCATATCCTTGAGTAAATCTCTCTGGAGACGAGTGAAGTGACATAAGTAGTTCAGCGACTGCATTGAGAAGGTCGCTGATGAGAACATCTGCTTACCGTACCTGTCCATGGTCCTAGATTCCTTATTAGGAGGATGGACAGGTACCGAAGGATCGGCTAACTCCTTCTTAGTGGCTGCGGCCACCACCATGGCATCAACAGGGACGCCTTTAGATAAAACATCTTTATCTCTAGGGGCAGTAATAAACTTAGACGGCCTCCTTGGGGTGGGTTCCACTGAATCAGGAGCCATCCAGCCTTCTTTGCCACCACTTCCATAAGGGGGTCAAAGGGAGGGGACACCCAGGAGGTAGAAGGGCGAGAGCCGAATGCCTCAAGGTACACGGACTCATCCTGTGAAGGGTTAAGGGCTGGCCAGTTCCCCCTCTGTTTCAGGATCTCAAGGATGTCAGCAAAGGAGACATCCTCAGAGGGGGATCGAGGGGAACCTTCAGATTCCTCTAAGTCAGTGTCAGAGGTGATAGACTCAGGGGAGTCAATGTGCTTCCTCTTGCACTGCCTCTTCCTAGGGGGTTCTCCTACTGGGTCAGGAGAGGCCTCGGAAGAGGAGGAAATTCCCAATGGGGAAACTTGAGAAGTTGGCTCTCTGCAGTCTGAAGCAAGGGTGTGTGTAGAAATCACAGCAGGCACTGATGATGGAGGGGCTGACGGAGCCGACTGTGGGGCAGACACTGGTTTTAGCACGCTCCGCATGACCTCGAAGGCACCCCTATCGGGCAAGGCCGGAGGTCCCCGCTCTGAAGAGACTAGGACCCCCCCCGGCACCGACAGGGACGGCTCTGAGACCGATGTCGGAGCCAAACTCACCAGCGCCAAAGCACCGAGAGGGAGAGCGGGGTTGGACAAGGGTCCAATGCCACTCGGAGCCGACGAGGGAAGCTCAGTGCCGAGATCCCTCCAAAGAGGAGATTGGAGCAGATGACGGAGCCTAAAGGGAAAGTATTGGATCCGACGCACCGACAGTCATGGCTCCGATGAGCCCCGGCTCCGAGCTCAAAGGAGTCGGAGGAGGAACACATTGAGGGACAGAAATAGCCACTGACTGATGAGTCGGGCTATGAAGCATTTGGGCCAGCGCCTCGGACTTGAGAAGTCTACTCACTACCCTTTGCAAATCGTGGTCAGATAGCCTGGAAGACCGTGAGGAATGCGATCTATGGCTCTGCTCCAAAAGAAGAGGGGATCCTGGTGCCGATTGAACGGAGTCGATGGAGGGAGGCCTAGATCTCTTTCTTAAAAGTTGCTCCGATAAAAGTATCGGAGCCAACTGAGTCTTATCAGCCTCGGCTCCGGCCGGAGCCGAGGTAATAGTATGAGGCTTGGAAACATCGGCTCCAGCCAGAGCCGATGTCGAAGCAGTGTTGATGCTTCCAGAGGATGGCTCTGAAGCCGGAGCCGACTGTCTGGAAGTCTTAGAAGGCCTCCCCAACACAGACTGGGTTGGGGGGCCTTCAGGCTTTAATAAGTCATGCAAAATCAATTTATTTTTGCGTTCCTGCAGGACTCTAGGGCTGAAACCATGGCACACAGCACATGAGTCCTGCAGGTGCAAAGGTCCCAGGCAATACACACAAGAAGTGTGACCGTCTGTCAGAGACATTTTTTGACAGTACAAATAACACTTCTTGAAGCCTGAGACCTTAGAGTCTTTAGACATAGTAAATTAGTGTGAAAACACAAGCACAACACACAAGCACACCCTTAAGCAAAAAATAAAATTCAGGCACACTGAAGGACTAGGGGAAGGAAGGGCCAAATGCCTAAAAGTTAAGAAGGAAATATAAAGGGATTTTAGACACTAGAGGGGGACCCGATTTAAACTATCTGAAATACTACAAATAAAACTATGGTTAAAGGAACAAAATTTAGGGGTTGAAATAGAAGTTTTTAATCAGAAAACTTACTAACCTGCCAGAGCCGGTAGAAGAAGCACCTCGTCAGCTAAGCGGCAAACGAGATCTGAGTAGTTACCGCCTAGCATTGTGGGATATAGGGGAGCCTCAAGCCGGTGGAATTAGCTCTCGAGCTTTAGTATTGACCGAGTGAACCCATCCATCAAGAATGAAGGCGAGAAAGACTACTTAACATTTAGTCATTTATCATGGCTTAATTGCAAAATGGTCTGCCACTGCTTCATGGTCACTGTAATGTGGTGAGTGTAGAGTTTATAAACTTTTAAATACTATTTTATCCATGAATGTGGGATACTATCAAATGTTTTTTGTAGTCAATCCATGCCATATTTAAATTCTTCCCCATTTTACACTTCTCCACTATGACTTTATTTAACAGCAAATGATCCATTGTTCCATATTACTTTCTTCAATTGCCCTTTTGTTCTATTATCATAATTGAGTTTTCCTCTAAATGATTATAGACTCTGTCAGCATCAATTCCAGTGTATAGTTTACACATTGTCAGAAGGCAAGTTATTGGTCTATAATTTTTGGGGTAGCTTGTAGGTTCACTCTTAAGTAGGAGCATTGTTTTTCCTGTTGTTAGCCAGGTTGGTGTCTGTTCAGGGTGTGCATATAAATACTTCTTGCTCATAGCTAAATCTTCATGCAAAGATGTTAATACTTTTAACCAGAAGTTAGGTACTGCATCTGGGCCTGGAGTTTTCCAATTAGAGGCTTTTCTTAACTTTATTTTAATCTCTCTGGCTGCTACTTCATCCCATTTCATATCCTGTACCTTTAAACAACTTATTCTTTCTTTTATTTCATCTATCCATTTATCATCTTTGTTATGTTCCACAGGATCTTCATAGATACTTCTCCAAAATGTATCTATTTCTTCTTTTTTTGGAAAGTCTTTCAATTACTTTGACCTTGTTTCTCAATTTAATATAAAACTTTTTTGGGTCATCAAAAAATTGCTTATTTTGTACTTTTCCTTTATATTTATTGGTGTATCTTCTAAGTTTTTCCACCTGTGCTGACAATATTTTGTTATTTGTGATAGTGGATGATAGATCCTGGTCTGTTTTAATAATGCACATTGCTTTTATCATGTCTATCTTTCTTATTATTTTTGTTGATCTGTTCCCTCTTCTATATTCTTCTAACAGTGACACTTCTTGTCTTAATTGCTTTATAGTTTTCTCTTTTTGATACTTCCATGATGGTATTCGATTTCTCATCTTCATTTCCCTCACTACCTTGTGTTCTTGTGGTAGAACTTTATCAGTTATTAATTTAGCTGCACAGTAATATATTCTGTTTACCTCTGTTATATCGCATGGATCTCTATGGACAGTCCTAATTACTGTGTTCATTTGTTTAATCAAGCTTTTGACTTTTTGGGTTTTATTGACCTTCTTCAACCTATTTCTTTCATTGATCTTTATCTATCTATCTGTCTATCTATCTATCTGTCTCTATTAAGTCAAGCAACTCTTCTCTTAGCTCATTTTCTTCTAAACTGAAGGCACATTTTTTTGTTTTCCATTTCCTATGAGCAGTCTATATAAAGTTCTGTAGCATCTTCCTGTGGCGCATTCTCTTCAATTTCATCCTGTGCCATCCATTGCTCTGTCATTTGGGAACTCACTAGTCTATCACCCCTCAAGATTGACTGAGTCAGCATTTCCACAGTTTCCTGTTCCTTCATGGTATCGTATGCATGGATCTTCTGTTGTTTTGCAAGAAAATATAGCGGGCTAATTGGACAGATGTAACAGCCACATATGACTACAGATACTACTCAGTAGGCCTCATGATTGGAATATTCACATCATTAGGCAAGGGGGATGCTAAACATTAGATACACATGATAACTGGACAGCTGTCTACTCCAGCTGATCATGTGCTGTTGTTCCGCCTCCCCCAACAAAGCAGTGTACCCATATAACCGCTTTAACAGAACTCCACTATGGTGTATCAGTGGACCAGGCAATCTCAGGGCTGTAACACAGATATCACTCACACATTGTATGTCTTTCTTCATGCAGGATAACAATGTACATATTTATGTTGTTGATTGCATGATGAATGACTCCTCTCTGTCTGGCGACCTGTGTGACTCAGTGGACTAGGGAAGCTATCAAAGTTGATGGTTCTACTCTGGAATTACTCACATGTTTTGCATGTGAGGTAGTACTATATTGGTGTTTTCACAGACTGTCATACCGCTCAACCTCTTAGTACAAGAAATCTGGACAAAGCCAGAAAGATTGGGTGTACAAAGGCCCAAACATAGGGACAGATTTTAAATATTGCTCCCATAAACCTAGAAAGTTGCAGGAATTAAAGGTGTTGCATTATTACATATTTTCTGAAGGATATAAAGTCTGAAACACAAATGTTTGTCTGCATTTAGTATAATGTAGTGACGTCAATATTTAATAATTCACCAGAAGTTCACAAATGTATAAGGAACAGACCAAACACTGGACAAAACTCTAGACATTCTGTGAAAATCAGGACAGTTGAGAGGTATGATAAAATAATGGAGAAGGTAATACTGGATAAGTTATTGTCAGAATTGGATAGGCTGGGACTTGAAACCATATATCAGCATGCGTATGTTGAAAATAGATCTATTGCCACCTGAAACATGATGTTCTATAACAATATAATAACAGCTATGAATGAAAAATTGTGCTGTGATGTGATTTATATAGATTTAACTTCAGCATTTGACAGGGTAATACACAAAACACTGATCAATAAATTAGTACAACTAGGTATTGATGTACTGTTGATAAGATGGATAAGCTGCATGGCTTACAAGTACAAGTAGGACGTGGCAAGTATCACACACCAACTGGACAGGTGAAATCTTTGGTTACAGTCAAGGTGTTCCACAGGGCTCTGTCCCAGGCCCTTACTTGTTTAGATCGTATCTTTCAGACCTTACTTTTTCATCTAAGGCATTCTACAGTCTATATGTTGATGACCTGAAGTTGGGTAAACCGATTACAAGTGTTACAGATAAGGCATGTCTGCAAAATAATTTGACTAAATTGACCATTTGGGCACAGGAGAATAATATGTTGATAAATACATCAAAAACTAAGCATATGAGATTTGGGAGACATAAACTGAAAGGTGAATATTTAATACAGCACACAGTGATTGAAACTGCAGACTCATTTAAGGACCTGGGTATATGGGTAGATTCAACTATGAGTTTTTCTAATGATATCAACCAATTGGCTAATGAAAGTTTTAGAAATATAGGTTGTATAAAAAGATTTATAAAGTCTGGGAAATCAAACATAATGAAGTTGTTGTTTGTTAGTTACATTAGACCCAAACTTGAGTATGGAATTACAGTATGGAAACCCTACAGGAAAACAAGCATGAATAAACTGGAAAGAGTACACTGGAAATATACCAAGGGCATCCATGGATGTGAAAATCTAAGTTATTATGAAAGGCTAAAATATCTGAACTTGTACAGTGTTTCTTACAGATATTTAAGAGGAGATCTTATTCAGGTATATAGGGCATTTAGAGACAACTACCTATGGGAATGTTTGGGGTTATCAAAAATACTAGAGAATCATCAGATAACCTATGTAGAAAATTCTATAGGAATGAGAAGTGTACTAACTGGTTCTCTGACAGAGTAGCTGATGCCTGGAACAGACTACCAAATTACATTAAAGCAAGTACTAGTTTAGATATTTTTAAGAACAGCCTGGACATTTATTATGGGAACAAGTGTTTTGGTATAATGGCAAGCTAGAAGGGCATTAATGCCCGTGCTTGAAACATATGTATATATGTATGTATGTATGTATGTAGTAAATCTGCACTATCACACAGCCATACTGTTGCTTAAAGGATCCAAACTATGGTTGTAACAGTACATAATCCACTTAGCGATAGACCACTGTGCCTGCTGGATGTCACCACGTAGGAAGACACAGATGAGCAGGTGGTGTAATGTATAATGTTGTCAATGCACATATGGACAGTGCACATTGTCCCTGCCCACAGGTTCACCTATGTAACTGTAAGCAACCACATATGGCCATACTGGTAACTGTACACACATAGGTAGGATAACAACAGTTATCTCACTGATAGGATGCTAGAGGCAGATAACAGTATGACACAATATCACTCTGCAGGCCACAGATGCTGTTCAGCACAAGCCTAGTTCGTGCAATGCACAAGTACTGTGTTGGCAATTACATATGCAACAGACTTAGCCTGTGGCATGTGCGATAAGTGCTGTGATTTATAGTATACAAGACTAGATAACAGGGGTTCTAATCTCAATCTAGTCCACTCAGTGCATGTATGTGTATATGTGTATATTCCTCTGTAAAACAATGGGCATGCTATTCACCTATAATGCTGATGTACCTTTTGGACCAGTAACATGCTGATGGCTTCCAAAATGTCCACTTCTACAAGTCCAGATGATGATAACTTAAGCCTATCAGATGAGAGTGTTATATCAGATGTAAGCTGTGGTACATGCAGTAACTACTATGATTTATATTGTATAAGACTCGATAGTTAGGGGTTCTAATCTCCTTCCAGCCCATTTTTTGTGTGTGTATATTCCCCTGCAGAACAGTGAACATGTCCTCATGGGCTGTCCACCTGCAATGGTTATGCACTTTTTGGACCTGTAACTTGCTGATGGCTTCCTTCTACAAGGGTTGATGAAGTCAGCCACCTTAAGACTACCATTGACAATCTAAGATTAGATGTAAGCCATGGCACATGTGATAAGTACTGTGATCTAGAGTGTATAAGACTAGATAAGTATGGGGTTCTAATCACACTCCAGCCCACTTGGTGCATGTGTATATATCCATATAGCATAACCTTGGTTACCTAGACATATGTAGGGTTTTGCAGTGTTTTATTTGTAGTGGGTGATGTGGCGCCCCCAAAGGACTGACCATAACAAGGCCTGCTTATGTAATCAAGCATATGTCCTAAGTTGATAATACAGCCCTCATGATCATAGACATTGTCATACCTGCAGTTACAGGATCAGCACATATTGCCCCAGTCCAAGAGGGATACAGGCAGATGCCCTGTGTTGAGATGATGGTCACCCAGCCAATAAGCTGATGGCATATGCTGAGGTGCACTGAGGTGCTCTGTGTGCCATTGGGCAGGGTTCTGTTCCAAAGGTGTGTTTCAGTCTGCTAGAAAAATATCTCCCACAAGAATATTGTACTAATGTCACATACTAGGTTAATATCCTTACAATGAGTCATCCATCTACTAAGCTTCCTACAGATAGTCAGCATACGCAATCAAGCAGGGTCACACATTGCCCTGTATGCAAGGCACAGATCACCTCTGAGTAGTCTATATGCCACAGGCAACTATGACACTCATTGCAGATGATCCCCATTGAACACATACTGAAGACAGGAATTGTCCTTGTGCGGGACCATATTGCTGTGTGCAATTGCCAGTACTGCCTGGAAAGGTACATCAACAACTGGCCTTTCCACTCAGATATTGGCATGCTAAGGGAAGGGTATGCGGAGGTTATGAGCATGTCACTTATTGGTGACTAGGGCCTCAGCTATGCCATATGATCCCTGCCATATCACTGTAGAGACATGGTGATTTGAGGCACATTAGGTGTAAACCTGTGTGAGCAGGTCAGTGTACCCAGTTCTATCACCCCTGAGTATGTACAGCACATGTTGCAACTGATGTTCTACTTACTAGGTACATAGGTCTACCTGATGGAAATGATACTGCATTTATATTCACTTGGGGTTTATGGCTATTAGTATGTGAAAAACTGTAAGCCTGTTTGCTACCTTTCTTGTAACTAGTGTTCCAGATACAGATTTGCTGTATCCAAGACTGTATGTAAGCTTCTGAGCCCCACAAGCCTTTCTTTGTTGGAGGAAAGCCTTCTAGGTTATCAGTGGGAGTGGTAAGCACTAGGTAACCTGTCTACCACATAAGGAATGGTTCTGGCCTAGAAATTGTAGTTATTGACCATTTGGGCAATCTCTTCCATCTCTCTCAACTTTCTGATTTGAAAGCCTGCATTTGCACTTGTTTCTGTCCTGTAACTCGTCTAGTGCAGATACAGATTCTTAGTTTAGCACTTAAATTTGCTTATTCATGCTCAGCACTTGTTCAGAACATGTAAGCACTAAATAAGCTATTAATTACTATAGCACTCAATCTTCCTCATTACCTAGATGAAAACAGTTTTTGTACTTACTTTTCTCACTTGCTTAGAGAAAAACAGCTCTTGTACTCACTTTCCTCACTTATCTAGAGGAAAACAGTTTTTTATTCAGGCATGTTCAAGGGTCAGCTCCCAGTGTTCTCTCCTGTCTATCTGATGAATCTGGGCATCTTGAGGCAATGCAGAAATTGCCTCATGTACACAGACAACCCTCTCCTCCTACCACCCAACACTGCAACCTGTGAGAGGTGCACTTATCTAGCCAAACTGGAGGTAAAGTTCTCTCCAACCAAGACTGAACTTGACAGTCATGAGGAGGAGGAGGTAAACATTTGCAACACACCACACTCATCACATAGTCTCACTAAATCTACACCACCAAAATCCACACATAGTAACACAAAAACATTCTGTCTAAGCAACAGAGACCTCCAAAGCAGAAATGCAAACAACCTCCATCCCCCAACACAACCCAAATGACACATAGCCCACAGACTCAGTGTGCCACTCAACCACAGCCAATAAGGCAAAACAACATACCCAACACACTAGTCATAGGTGAGTCTATAGTCAGGCACACTGATGTCCCACAAACCAGGATAAACAAGGAGAAGGTTACTGTCAGCTAGGACAAAATGATTGACTTCAACAACTGGCTAAACTTCTGGTGTCATTCTAAGGGGATCCAGTATCTGTCTGCTTGGGATGATATGGTCGACAGACCACGATGCTTTGCCACAGATGGTCTGCACCTGTCACCCCTGGGATTCCAGATACTGGCTAAGTCTCTTGCTGCCCCTATAGTGCCTTTTTTAGGCAAGGTTCAAATAACAAATTCACCACCATAACAGGAACAGGCAAGCAAAAACTGAGGGTAATGCTACTCAATGCTAGAAGTCTAAATCTCAAAATGCACTCACTCGAGACACTCCTTAAAATGGAGAACCTTGATATCTGTGCAGTAAATGAGACTTGGTTCAAGGCTCTAGAGAGTACCCCTGCACTACCAGGCTATAACTCATACCACACTTTGTGGCCATGTAACCTGGACCAAAACACCAAAGGCAGAGGTGTGTCCATAGTCATTAAGGATATCCAGGCTAGTTGCTCAGCATAATGCATCCGAGTTTATCCAAGTGCAACTAACTTTGGGAAAAACTGCAATCCAAATTGTAGCTTGCTACAGATCCCCCACCATGCCCCAGGATTCCCACTCCTCTTTTCTTGATGTACTGGAAAATATTACAGTTCAACCAAACACCCTAATAATGGGCGACTTCAACTACCCCACTATTGACTGGGAAAACTACTTGTGTACCAACTCCTTAGCTAAACACTTTCTGGAATTCATAAACTCCCATGCCCTGGATCAACTTATCCACACCCCCACCAGGGGCAACAATATCCTACACCTAGTCATTATCAACATGAGTGACTGGTATTCCACACCTGAAGTCAACTCCTCTTTGGTCCGATCCAACCATAAGCTAATCACCCTTGATATCCACATCCCACCCCCACCCCCCACTAAGGAAATCACAGAAAACATTTCTCCAAAGCCAACTTCATGCTTCTTAAGACAGAAGTGGTGAACTTCATGACACCCATGCAGATGGACACTACAGTTACAACTGCTGAATCCTACATAAATGCACTCTATAAGCACTTACACGAGTGCATGGCTTGTGCTATCCCAAACAGAACCAAGATGCTATCCTCCAAAAAATGGAAGCCAATTTGGTGGTACCCTGGCATAAACAAACTGTACAACAGAAGGAAAAAAACAGTTGCAAAAGAGAGTAAAATCCCATGAGTGGAGGAGCTCCCTGGTTAGCCTCGGTAAGAAGCTGAGATCCCTTATAAGATCCTCCAAAGCTAGCTACGAAAATAAAATTGGCACTAATTCCAAGGACAACCACAAAGCATTCTATAGCTATGTCAAGAATCTCGATGGCAGCACTCAGATCTGCTCTGAGTTACAGCACAAAGGCAAGAAAATGACAAAACCAACTGATATTGCCAACATCCTGGCAGATAGGTTCAGTGCTAACTTTACCCACTCTCACCCCTAAAGGGCTCATATCTATACAGGAAGAATGCAGAGTCCCTGTAATCACAATGATGCAGGTAAAAGCTGCACTTTCTAAAGCCAAAAACACAGCATCCATGGGACCGGACAACATCACAGGCTGTGTTTTGCACGAACTTCAGAATGATCTGGCTCCCCACTTAAGCACCATGTTCAATAATAGCCTTGCATTAGGCTTTGTGCCCACTGAATGTCACACAGCAACAGTTATCCCACTCCACAAAGGGGGAGCCACCAATGATCCCGGGAACTATCGACCTATTAGCCTGATGAGCCTGGTCTGCAAGGCCATGGAACGTATCATCATGGAACTCATAAACAGAGACATTGGTAACCTCCATACTCTGGATCCCATCCAGTTCTGCTTTGTGAAAGGCAGATCATGCCTCCTGAACCTGATTAACTTCTTTGAGGCAGTCACCAAAGCCGTAGATGAGGGTAAGGTAGTTCACACAGCCTATCTTGACCTCGCCAAGGCTTTCAACACCATCCCCTATTCTAGAATTATAGCCAAACTCACTAAACTAGGTATAAATCCCTACATCACAAGATGAGTTGCCAACTGGCTCACTGACAGAACAGACACTGTAAAAGTTGCAGACTACAAATCTGAGCTCAAAGCAATGACAAGTGGAGTACTACAGGGTTCCATCCTGGGACCTCTCCTGTTTGGTATCTACTTCTCTGAAGTACAGGCTAACACAGAAGGCCTCTGGCTAATGAAGTTCACAGATGACTGCAAACTAGGAGCCATAGTCAAGTCCCCAAATGATGTGGATATCCTACAGAAGGGCCTTGCTGAGACAGATGCCTGGTGTCAGAGCAATGGCCTCAAGCTCAATGCCAAAAAGTGCAGTGTCATCCCCTTTGGTAAAACCTCTGTACCCATGAACTACCACATAGGCAGCAATCTACTTAACACCGAATGCATGATAAGAGACCTTGGGACCCAGGTGGACAGTAGTCTCTCCTTTGATAGTCACATTGCCACAGTAGTCAGGAAGTCCTTCTACGTGGCACACCTCATCATAAAAGGGTTCTCATCCAGGAAAAAAGAGGTCATTGTTCCCCTCTACTCGACACTCATTAGACACATTATAGAGTATAACACCCCTTTGGAATGTACCTCACAAGACATCTGCAGCAGCTGGAAAGGCCACAGCAGTACCTCACAACGAGGATTACTGGCCTCAAACAAATGCCCTACACTGACTGCCTCAAAATACTCCAGCTTTACTCCTTAGCATATCGTCTACTCCAAGGTGATCTCTGTCTAACATATAAAGCTATGTCAAACCCAGAGCTGTTGAACATGCTCACCTAAAGAAATCCCAGTCCCTCCGATATACACACTCTAGGGACCTAAACCTTGTCACCACAATAAACCGGACATGCTGGAGGAATAGATTCCTGCCCCAGAGACTTCCCATACTCTGGAACAGGCTACCCATCTATGTCAAGCAAAGTTCTTCATTAGCACTCTTCAAGAAAAATCTTGATGAGTGGATGGGAAATGGGAAATACACCCCGGGGATCACTTCTGTGTCTCTGCTCAACAGTGGCACATGAAAATAACATTCTTGGGTGGCGTAAGCCAGGGAACCTTGTTGGCTAGACTTACATAGGCCCTTGGGCTGCAAGCCTAGTACCTACCTATGAACCTATAATATAGGTTGTTTTCCTGCCCTTACACATCACTGAGCAACATTCAAAAAAGTGCAGTGTTACCTAGCAGTGCCCAAACCAGCTAAGCTGAGGTGAGCCGCTTGAAACCTCCCACAACCATGGTCTTAGTGAAGCTTAACACTGCACAAACATTGGTAGCCGTTAGCATGTTTATGCAGTGCTTATCATGGTTGAGCAGAGCTTAGCAGAGCACAGCAGTGACATATTTCACAATTTTGTTATTAAATTAAGCAAACCTTGTACATTAAATTGCAGACATGTTTTGCCTGCTATGGACTTGAACACAAGACATACAGCACATAAGACCATAACTCTACCATTTAGCTACTTGGATATTATAAAAACTGGTATATCCTCACATATACTACTAGGCTACTTGTTAGCATTTCTGAGCACCATGCCACACCACGCAAACACATGTAAACACACAGAAACAAACCTATAATTAAATAATTAATTACATCCACTTTCTGTTTTTAGATGTCTGACAGGTGTCGAAATCGCATGTTTAAGTGGTGCTCGGCTCTGCGGCACTCTGTGCTGTGCACTGCAAATGGCAATTGCAAAAAAAAAAGTTACAATGGAAAAATAAAATAATTAATTATGATAATTGATTACATCCAGTTTCTATTTTTACATGTGTAGCAGGTGTCAGCTGTTTATATGTAAGTGTGACTTGGCATTGATGTGCTCCTCGCCATGCCACGCAAACATGCAGAAAAATAATAGAAAAAAATAAACCATAATTCACAGCATTTCAACAGTGGGGGGTGCATTACGGGGAGCCTCATCCTATACATAACATCTGACCAGGCATCTACAACCATGGGTAGATTCTACACATCTCCCTGCACTGATTCAGTATCCCTGTTCCCATGCTCTCCCTTAGGAGCGCGCCATCATTAATGTGCATGGTGCACTGCCGAGTGGGAACCATGGGCATGTACATGGATACATTCCATGCAGGCTCTAGTCTCAGCCTACATGGAGTTTATTAAATCCCGGGGTATGTTTATTATTTATATTTTGCTAAATATCTTTCTATATCACTTATGTTTATATGACTCTCATTTTTTAAATTATCATATTTTTTTATGATTGATAATATTTTTTCAGTATCTGAAGTTTCCTTTTTTATATTAGGATTTAAAATGCTATTAATGTGTGTTTTCCTTTTTAGAAATCAACTTCTATTTATCAAGTCTATGTAAATTTCTTGGTGCCATAGAGTAACTTTATAACTTATATTTTCCTTATGTGACAATATCTTTTGAAATCTTTCCATTAATGTTTTAATTTTATTTAGAATTTTCCTACTGCCATTATTATTCTTTTCTTTTTGAAGTTCTAATTAGCTTTTTGTAAATTTCTTTATCTTGTTCCCTTATTTTTTCCTAGAGCTTCCTCCAATTTTACTATTAATGTGCATTTTATGAGAATACCATAAAATATTTTTATTGACTAGCACATTATTATTATTGCTAAATTGTAGAAATTCTTCCACATGAATTTTCATATATTCATGAAATACCAAACTACCAGACATTACCTACACTTCTTTTAAACAGGTAAACTAAAACAAAGTATCCAACCCACTGAAGCAAGTCACAAGATATGGGAAGTAAGCACTTTATAAATAAAGTTGTATCTGCAGTATTTCTACATCTATCAAAAGCCTTTGATGTGATCTCTCACAGTAAACTCTTCAATCAACTTTCCACCCTCAGTCTATTATCTCCATCTATTCAATATTTCTCCAGCTTCCTTGTCAATAGGCAACAAGCTCTAAAAGGCAAGGGGCCATGTCTGCATACCTTCCCACATCCACAGGAGACCCACAAGGATCCATCCTTGGCCCTCTAGTATTTAATATTTTTATCAATAACCTACATTCATCTTCTTGTGAAGGCACCCTGATTCAGTCTGCAGACTCTACCATCATCTGCTCTTCAAACACCTTAACTCAACTCCAAGCTGTCATCTCCACTGGAATCTGACTTACAAAAGTCCAGCTTATACTCAATTCCCCAACCCCCATTCAAAAAAATCCTCATCTTTGCCCCCAAAACATACACCCTTTAAAAGCATATTTCAAAATCTATTTGGCAAATGGCACTGAAATGGAATGAGTTTACCATATCAAACTATTAGGAGCCATAATAGATGATACTCTGAAATTTGACCTTCGCATCCAAAACAATATCAAGAAAAACGATTAAAAAGTAGGCATGCTGTACAGAAATAAACATTTCCTGAGCACACCCACAACAATTACTCAAGTCAAACATATCTTCTGCTCTCTCTACTCTATGGAGCTCCAATTCTATTTAATTTCATCCATAAAAAAAACTTGAAAGCTGCTACAACAAAATTGCCAAGTTTGCTACTAAGTCACCCTCCTTTGCCCATTGCTGTACATTCTATATACATTTAGCTGGCTGGAACTCCCCCTCTTCCTTTCATATATTCAACTTAGTTGAAGTAAACAGATATATAATACATATTAGATTATTATATTAATTTTATATGTTTGTGTTTCATTACATTATTTGTTAATGTATATAACATCTTGATTTTTAAATTAATTATAAGTTATAAATTAACCCCCGGATTCACTATTCTTCCATGCAGGACTAGCTTAGTCCTCCACAGAAGTGGCCGATTAGGAGCAGGATAGCAGCGTGCCATGCATATCAATGAAGGCACGCTGCCTGAGCTCCTAAATGGACATGGAGCACGTACGAGTGCAGGGGGCGTGTCTGAGAGCAGAGCTCTCAGAATATACATGCCTCTGCAACCAAGAATAGCTGTATAGGAATAAGAATGAGCGAGACCACTCATAGGTGTTCGCATACCCCCAGCAACATCCCCCCAAGTATATAAGAGCAATATTTAAAACATGAAATATAAAGAAGTTATTTTTTTTTACGAAACAGATTAAATTTAACTGTAGGTACACGGGTTTGCCCATTGCTTAGCTATGTTTAATGCAGCTTAAATTGCACAAGAGGATAAAAAGGAAGATATATGCAAACAAAGCAGTACTTCAATAGTGTAGTGGGCAGAGCGTTTGCCTTATGAGCAGTTATTCCCAGTTCGAGTCCTACTCTAGTACCTTCCATTTTCCATGTCAAATCACTTTATGACCCGTATTTTTTGTTGCATAATCTACTAAATAACATATATTTGTGAAGTGGAGTACTGCATTAAATGCAGATTTCAGGTGTCATTGTCATAATGTTGTAAAGTCCACAGATAATCACAAGTGCCCCATACAGTATATGTACACAGGAATCAGAGATACAAATGGAAGGTTAAATGTGTAATGAATGATAAATCCGTACAGTTTCCAAATCCACCACGTTCCCAAGAACCATTTGACATTACTGTCTAAATTAGTGCAGTGGTAAGTGGGAGTAAGCACTAGTAAGCAAGAGTAAGTATACTTAAGCAGTAGTAAGTGGGAATAAGCATATTTAAGCAGTAGTAAGTGAGTTTAATCCTGTTTGTGCGGGGTAAGCAATGCGCACACAGGTTAAGCAGTATTGAAGCTAACTCTCTGTAAGCATATTTAACCAGAGGTTAGCATTGCTTACCTTCATGCAAACCCACACAAACCCACTTACAATTGCTTAAAAGTGCCTTAATCACTCTGTCTGCATCAACTGCTGTTCTGGCCAGAAACAAAATCAACAGCCTTTACAGGTCTTGAACCCAGGAACCTGTACAATATAGTCACAGTAGTTAACCACTAAGCCATCATAGCAGTACATAAGACTGATGTATCACCAAACAGATCCTCACTATAGGAAATTTAAACTGAAAATGTGAAAGGAATCTATATACAGTTTTATGTTGTATAACCTACTATATAACATAAATATGTGAACTGGAGTACTGCATTAAGCCCATATGTGAGGTGTCATTGTAATGAAGTGTTAAAATCCCCTAATAAACACAAGGACCCCATACAGTGTACGTACACATGAATCATGAATACCAAACACGTATATAACATGTATTGAATAATAAATCAATGCCAAAAAGCAAATATAATGCAAATTAAAAATTAAGCAATGCTAAGCATTGAACAGCTGAGCTTAGTAAGTGTAAGCCATGTGTAGGCCAGCTAAATCAGTTTGCCCATTGGTATACTCCTTTAAGCAATGCCAGCCTTAGGTAAGCAGGTTTGCCCATAGCTTAGCATTTTCAAAACCATCTAATCATGGCAAAGTGTAGGAAACCGGCCCTATTTAAACCCAACAGGTGGGAATACATCTCACAACTGGTTGCAGCTTCCCCCTGTAGGCACTATGTCTGGTATGGGAGAGGGTGTGTGCTTTTGGGTGCAGTACTGGGGCATCCAGGAGTCCTGAATCATGGCAGACTCCTTGTGAAAAACCATGACCAGAGACTGCTGCAGGGCCAGTACCAGGGTTCCCAATACAAAGCGGAAGCCTGGGACAATCTCGCTCGTGACCTCACCAGTGCCACTGGCATACCTCAAACTGGTGAGCAGGTCAGGTATCACTATACCTACCTGAAGCAAAGAAAGGGGGATCCCTTGGATCAGTGAATCCAAGAGGCTAGGAGGACAGGTGATGTCCCAGCTGTGTGTAAGTATCAGTCCACTACCTGTTTAATAATTGCCATGTATATTATGGATAGGTATGGCTAAATATTCCTCTTATGTCTTTCACAGTGGCAGATGAGCAGGCTGCGAGCCAGGAAGCCCATGCCTGTAGACTGAAGCAGTTGTGACGCAAGGCAGGTTAGTAATACTCTTGCATGTACTGTCATAGGAAATAAATCTAGTAGTAAGTTAATTGCCTGTATAAAACCTGTATTGTTTAAGGCATGTACTCCATACACCAGAGAATATGGCAGCAAGAGTCTCATATAGGTTGTATGTAAATAAAAAGCATAATAGCCTGACAATAGAGGTCTAACTGCTGGACTGCATGTGTTTACTCTGGTATCATATGGTAATGCAGAGTTGCAATCTCTTAATAGTATTGTTGTATTAAGCACTGTTACCCACACTGTGCTACATAAATAAAATGTGTATGAATGTCTTTATATATGACTGTTGTAATCCCAAGAGGTCATATAGTACACCTGAGAGAGACTTAGACAGAAAACAGGGAAAAGGCAAACAACAAAATCGAAACAGCACACTCAACTGAGATGTAAACTGTTATATTTTTAGCACACAAAGACATGGTTAAAATCCTGGGAGTGGTAGTAGGCTGTATGCAGAATCATACCCCACAAATGTACAGATATGTCCAGAATGTTCAGTAAATCGGCCTATATCTGCTGCCTGTCACCCTGCCCGCCTGGCAAATCAGTGGGATGATCCCAGATGTTTAGGCAGCAAACAAGAAATACAAAGAAAATATAAGAACAACCCTGTCCCTCTAGCAACTCCACAAAATGTTATGAGACTAATAAGACAAGTATGTCCCAGCTACACCCCCATGTTGTCAAGCTGTGACCAGAGTGTGTACAGTAACATTGTGAGACGTATGTGCATAATACTAATGTGGAATCTGGTAATATGTGTGGCAACATTCAGGTAGTGCTAACAAACATTGCTCCCACAGGTCTGTCAGATATAAACACTGTGCCTAGAAATAAAAGATTAATATCCTGTACTGGTACTGTTTACTCTGGTATTGTATGGCATTGTTAGTGATGCTGTTGCTCTGAATAATAAGGTATTACTCATCACTGTCAAGCACACTGTGCTACATAATAAAACTGTCTAGGAAATCCTGTATAAGAGTGTTGTAATTGCAAGGTCAGAATGTAAAACCACAGGGGAATTATAGACAGAAATCAGACAAGATATACACAGCAATATCTATATAGCACACTCAACTGACAGTGTTTTATTTTTAGCAGATACAGCCATGGCTTGAATCCTGGGAGTGGTAGTCAGCTGTATGAAGAATCATACCCCACTAGTGTACAGAATTGTCCAGAATGTCCAGTTAATTGGCCCATATCTGCCAGCTGTTACCCTGTCCCCCTGCCATATCTGTGTGTTAATCTTTGCCATGTTGGCAGCATTTCATGTCATATAACTGTCAGGCCTGTACATATTTGGAAAATGTCAATGAAAACAAACCTGTCATTGTACAATTCACTAAAGGTTTAAGAGGGCAATAGATGAAATATGTCCCGGTTCACCTGCATGTGGTCAAGACATGCCCAGAGTGTGTGCAATAAGAGATGGACCAGTATGTGCATAACATCAACCTGGAATCTGTGAATATGTGTAGAAACAGGTAGTGTTAAAAACAATACCTCCACAGCTATACCAGGTTAGAGGTGTATACTGCAGGTAAAACTCAGTTCATATATATAGTTGTCTACATCCATACCACTGTCCAAACTTAGGCGATAGGGTAGTGTACTAATACCTCTAAGGTACAGATCACAGCACTGACTAGGAAAGTAATGAGAACTAAAGGAATATACTAGTTGTTAATTGACATCTTTCTCTCCTCCCCCCACCATATTTGCAACATTAAACTAAATACACGACTCAATCGGTATGTGCTGCATTAAATCTACTGCTGGGAAATATGTCCTATTGTTTGATAATTATTTAAATTTGTTTCTATGCATGTACCATGTTGAAATACTGCCACGTTGGTAGCATGCTGCTATCAATGTGCCTGCATGCTGTTTAATGACCACTGTGGTTCCATATATGCATGTGTTCTGTTTGCTATGCAACTGTTCCATATCTGGTGTTTGGGTTAATGGAAATATCTATACATATTGTTATTCCTAATCCTGGAATGTGTTGACTATTACTAACCCACATATATAAAAGTGAAATACCATAGCACGTTTGGGAAGGCTGGTCCCGGCGGACCAGCCTGTCCCACCTCAGCTGGCCATGGCACCAGGCACTAGCACATCTGGGGCCCACCTCAGGGCCTCCATGTCCATTAGTCCTGTACCAACTTCAGGTGGAACTGCCTCAGGGGATGGGGCTTGCACCCCCAGGAATGGGCGCAGACAGGACACTGTCAGCCTTCACCAGGTCCAGGGCATGGTGTATAGTGAGCTCCGCAGGGAGTTTGGAGATCTGGTACTCCAGCTTGAGGGCCGTGTGTCACAACTAGAGGGTTGGCCTGGCCCTTCTACTCAGCCTCCAGCACAGCCACCTTCGGGGCTGTGAAGGTGCAATGGTGACTGCCCATGGGTGGGGACCTCAGTCCCATTGTTTCCACTAGGGGGCTCATGGGCTTCCAATTTCCAAACAATAGAGTACAGTGCCCCTTTTGGTATGTACCTCACAAGACATCTACAACAACTGGAAAGGCCACAGAAATACCTCATGAAGAGGGTTACTGGCCTCAAACAGATGCCCAACGCAGACCGTCTCAAAAAACTCCACCTTTATTCTATCGCATATCGCCTACTCAGAGGTGATTTCTGCCTAACATACAAAGCTATGTCAATCCCAGAGCTGTTGGACATGCTCCACTTAAAGAAATACCAATCCCTCCGAGCTACATGCTCTAGGGACCTAAACCTTGTCACAACAATAAACAGAACATGCTGGAGGGATAGAGTCCTGTTTCGGAGACTTCCCATACTCTGGAACAGACTACCTATACTCTGGAACAGACTACCTGTCTATGTCAAACAGAGCTCCTCATTAGCACTCTTCAAGAAAAATCTTGATTATTGGATGGGAAATAGGAAATTCAACCCAGGGATTACTTCTGTGGCTCTGCTTGACAGGGGCACAGGAAAATAATTTTCTAGGGTGGCGAAAGCAAGGGTACATTTTTGGCTAGGCTTATATAGGCCCTAGGGCCAAAAGCCTAGTATCTACCTATGAAACTATGAACCTATGAACCCCTCCCCATCAAGGTGTTTACCCCCACATGTGTCATATACTGCCCCTGTATGTGTCTAGTCTGTCTTGTCTGTTAACCTACTCAACCTACCTCCCCAAATATACCTACTATCCTTCCCCAAAATCTCACTCTCACCTGAAAAAAAAAGGGCAATCTGTTCCCAACAAAAAATCTCGCCCCATACATAGCTGTCCATTTTGCACGTGTCCACTTGACACATGTAATCTGGTCTCATTGGCTTCACAACATATTATTATTGTCCACACCCCTCTCTCAGGGGTTTGAGTGTCCAAATCTATCTCCAAATTCAGTGTATATGCTTAGCTGTTGCTGTAGAAGAAATGGGCAGGTATGAACCTTCCCTACACCCATCCTGTGCATCCCTAGCTATTTTCCCTACGGTCTTTCACTCTTTGTGCCCATTTTTCACCATTTTCCTATCAACCCTTTTTCTTTTCTTTTAAAGAAATTAGCATTTGTATAAGCGGGAGTAAGCACTTTTAAGCAGCAGTAAGCGGGTTTAACTTAGTCTGCATGGGGGTAAGCAATGCCTAGACAGCTTAAGCAATTAAGAAGCTAAATCAGTATAAGAAAATGTAACCTGAAGTTAGCAATACTTACCTCCGAGCAAACCCGTGCATACCTGCTTACAACTGCTTAAAAGTGCCTTAATCTCTCTGTACCCAACAGCCCTTGTTCTGCCCAGCAACAAAATAAACAGCAAGTCTCAAACCCAGGACCCTGCACATAATAGCCAAAGTGATTAAACACTAAGTCATGTCAGATATACATAACCCTAATGTTTTCACAAATATACCATCCAGCGCAGTCATTCAACAGTACAGGAAATGTATTTAAACATGTAGATGTATGTGTGTGTTTGTGTATATATATATATATATATATATATATATATATATATATATATATATACATATATATATATATATATATATATATATTTATATCTAAATAGACATATAAATATCTATATATATAGCTATAGATATATAGATATATATATATATATATATATATGTATATATATATATATGCATTATATATATAATATATATTATATATATATATATATATATGCATATATATATATATATATATATATTCATGTAACCATATATATATATATATATATATATATATATATATATATATATATATATATATGTATGTATATAAAGATATATATCTATAGATATAAAAGAGAAAATAACAAATACATATATGACCACAGGCACCGTTAATGGGGGTGAGGGGGCCCAAGCTAAATACGTCTTGTACATATTGATATCACCCCCTCCCCCACAGCCAAACAGATCTGCCCTGCAATACAATACCAACTGTTGCAAGTCCAATAAACAGGACCTGACACAACATGGGCACAAGACGTTAACAGTAATCCACCCCACCTGTATGATGTCAGGCTGGTATCAATAACATATCGTGCAGTGCAGTCTGGCTACCATAGGGAATGTACAATGTGGAAACAATAAACATTCCTAAGATACATATACACACACATATATATGCAGATACACACACACACACACACACACACACACATATATATATATATATATATATATATATATATATATATATATATATACATACACATATATATGTAACTATACATACACACACACAGATATGTACAGGGAAGATACATATTTAGAGGGTGCACACCAAACTGAGCAGCCAGTATTCCTACAGTTGCCACCTTATTAAATGGACAGTGTATGTGTCACCCATACAAATGACAATTGTTGGCTGAAACATATACCCACAGAGAGGTCAAAGCATATAACACCACACATAGGTTTGCATACATGAGTAAGTTTTATTTGTGTACTATTACAGTTGTATATGCCATGTCATATAGCTGTTTAGACTTTGAAATAGATACAAACAGATTAATGTAACTCTCAAACAGATCATTTAATACAGTAATCCGAAAGCATAGCATAGCATTAACTCAAATGAAGTTATGGCTGTCTCTTTACAGAGTATTTTTTTTTTGATTTTCTGTGTAGCCATTGATAGCAGGTCTATATAATAACATTGAAGTTCTCTAACATTGATTGTTATTATATCGGACCCTAAACCCCGAAGTGTGAAAACATCGAACAGTCAGAATATCAAATTTTTCCCAGGGAAAAAAAATCGCTATCCCGAGAAACATACACACAGCACAAACACACACAAAAAACAGCCATCCACACACATACACTTACAATCCTACACCTAAACTAAACTTTACATACAGTACTATCTATTTACTTACCTTAACCCAAACCTAACCCTAAGGTCTGTCACTATCACACACTCACCTCAACCGCGCCCTAACCCTAACTCACCTAACCCGCCCCCTAACCCTAACCTGCACACAATCGCACACTTACCTGAACCCACACCCTAAGTCTAACGTCCACACAACCGCACACTTACCTGACCCGCTCCCTAACCCTAACTCACCTAACCCACCCCCTAACCCTAACCTACACACAATCGCACACTTTCCTGAACCCGACCCGTAACACTCCAACATATCGGATGCTGAAAACAGCGAAGCCACAGCAATGGCCCACCGAATTCTTTCCCTGGGAAAGAATTCGATGTCCTGCACCATCGCTGTTTTCAGCTTTTGACATTACAGGTTCGATATTATAACATTCGATGTTAGATAACTTTGATGTTATAATATAGACCTTTGATAGCCGTGGGGGGTAGTTTCACCTCATCACTGACATTTTGTCTTGCTTTATATAAGTGGTACATGTTGAGTTTTCTCTGCTTAATATCAGAGCTTTGGCCGGCTAACATCTACCTGAAATCAGCTGGATGTATAAGTGAATTTAAGTACACTTTTATCTGCTCTTTTATATATCGTACTGTATTTTAATTTATTTATTTGTGTTTTTCACTGAATATTAACTCAAATGAAGTTGTGGCTGTCTCTCTATGGTTAGTTCCCCACTCACCCTTCCTGTTCCTGTTTTCGTGTTAATGGTGGCTTTGAAATTGCCCGCCCCTCTTGTAGATTTGTATTTGGATACTCCTTCTGGGCCCATCTCATTTGCTCACTCAACTGAGTGCAGTGAGATCATATTCTGATTTCAGGCACTGTGTACAAAGAGAGCATTTGGGAAGGACAACCTCCCTGTAGCCTCTTAATCCTGCTCTGTCCCCTTCCTCAAAAAAAAAAAAAAAAAAAAAACTGTATATATATATATATATATAAATATATATATATATATATATTTTTTTTTTTTTTTCAGCTGCTCTTACTGTAACTGTCTTAGTTGCTCTTCTGTGTGCTACCTGTTCAGTCGCTCTTACTCTGCACCTATTACTGCTTGTTTGTAGCCTTCTAATTTACTGCCTTCTGCACTTGTTTTTTAGTCATTTGTTAATTTAATTGCATTTATTTGAACTGTATTTGCCGTAGTGTTGCTACACACTCGGGTGTGCTGGACTGCACTACAATTTGAATTGTATTTACTGGTGTTTTAGCTGCTTTTCTGTAAAAAATAAAATTCTAAGCTTGTTTCCTGCCTTTCCTGTAACTTGTCAAGTCCAGATACAGACTTGCTGTATCCAGGACTGTTGGTAAGATTCTGAGCCCACCAAGCCCTTCTGTGTTGGAGAGAAGCCGTATAACTTACCAGTGGGAGTGGTAAGCACTAGGTAATCTATGTACCACAGGAAGAGTGGTCCTATGTACCACAGGAAGAGTGGTTTCTGGCCCAGTAATTATAGTTTAATGGCCGTTTGGGAAGCTTTTCCATCTCTTTCAACCTTCTGATTTAAAAGCCTGTGTTTGCTCTTCTTTCCTGTCTTTCCTGTTACTAGTCTGGTCCAGGTACAGATTTGCTGTATCTATGACTCTTTGTAAGCTTCTGAGCCCCCAAGCCTTTCCATGTTGGAGGGAAGCCTTCTAGTTTATCAGTGGGAGTGGTAAGCATCAGGTAGTCTATATACCACAAGAAGAGTGGTCCCTGGCCCAGAAATTGTAGCTATTGTCTGTTTGAGCCGTTTTTTCCCATCTCTTTTAACTTTCTGGTTTGAAAGCCGCACTTGTGCCTATTTCCCGCCTTTCTATAACTAGCCTAGTCTAGTTACAGAGTTGCTGTATCCAGGATTGTTAGTAAGCTTCTGATCCACCCCAAGCCTTTCTGTGTTAGAGGGAAGCCTTCTAGCTTATAAATGAGAGTGGTAAGCACTAGGTAGCCTATCCTCCACAGGAAGACTGAGTTTTGGCCCAGAAATTGTAGTTTATTTGGCCATTTGGGCAGTTTTCCATCTCTTTCAACTTGCTGGCTTAAAAGCCTACATTTATACTTGTTCTCCACCTTTCCTGTAACTAGTCTAGTCCAGATACATACTTGCTGTATCCAGGACACTTTGTAAGCTTCTGAGTCCCCCAAGCCTTTCTGTGTTAGAGGGATGCCTTCTAGCTTATCAGTGGGAGTGGTAAGCATTAGGTAGCCTATCTAACACAAGAGGAGTGGTTCCTGTCCCAGAAATTGTAGCTACTGGCCATTTGGGCAGTTTTTTTCCATCTTTTTCAACATTCTGGCTTAAAAGTCGCACTTGCACTTGTTTCCCACCTTTCCTGTAACTAGCCTAGTCCAGATACAGAGTTGCTGTATCCAGGACTGTTGGTAAGCTTCTGAGCCCCGCAAGCCTTTCTGTGTTAGAGGAATGCCTTCTAGCTTATCAGTGGGAGTGGTAAGCACTAGGTAGCCTGTCTACTGCGAGAGGAGAAGTTCTTGGCCCAGAAATTGTAGTTTATTGACCATTTGGACAGTCTGTCCTTCTCTTTCAACTTTCTGGTTTATAAGACCACATCTGCGCTTGTTTCCCATCTTTCCTGTAACTAACCTACTGGGTATTAATAAAAAGCCTTAAACTGATACAAGCCTTCTAGCTTAGAAGAGAGACTTTGGAGTGATTATGTATCAGTTTTCTGTACATTCTTGCTGTACTTAACTGTTTTTTGCCTCAACTCAGATTTTCCAGCATTTATTGTGATTTAAAATCTTGGTTTTTTTCACATATTGTACTTATTTGACTGCCTGCACTTTTAAAATGTTTTTTGTTTAAATAATTTAACTGTTGTAGGCTGCACACTAAAGTGCGACAGACTTTTCTGATCATTTGTAGTCATTTAAAACTGTTTTAAGTGTATTTTTTTACTGTTTTTGCCTTATCTTTTCAAAAAAACAAACAAAAAAAAATTCCTTGTATCCCACCTTTCTAAGCTAGTATAGTCCAGTTTTCAGGCTACTGCTTAATTCAGGGCTGTGATACTAGTTTCTGAGTTGCCCATACCTTACTTGGACAGAAGTAAGTTTCTCTGTTCACCTGTGAAAGAGGGGAGCTTTGAGCAACCTATTTGTCCCTGGAGGAGTGGCTCCAGCCCAGAAGTTAGTAGTTTATTAGCCATTTTGGGCTAATTTCTATCTCTTTCATTTCCCTACTATAAAATCTGCGTTTGCACGGTTTTGCGCACCGGGCAGTGCTGGTTAGCTAAGGTTAAATTATTCCCAGCTCCACTAAGTCTCCTCTTCAGTTTTTCCCTTGAAACTAGTCCAACTCTCAACCTAAGCACTTAAAAAGCATCTTACAGCCCAGCACTTGCTCAGACCTAATAGCAAGCACTAATATATCCTGACACTGATTGCCCAGCAGGACAAGGCTCTTTATTCACCCCTCACCAACCAAACGACTAAGCAGCTCACCCTTCTATTCAGGCATGACCAAAGGGCAACTTCAGGTGCAGTCTCTTGTCCAGCTGGTGAATCTGGGTATTCTGAGGCAATGTTACAACTGCCTCATGTACACAGACAACCTTTTCCTCCTACCACAAAACAGTAACATATGCGAGAGATGCAATTATACAGCCAAACTGGAAGCTAAGCTGTCTCCACCCAAGACTGGAACAGACAGTCAGGAGGAAAAGGTTAACACTTGCACCACAACTCCAGCTGCACACAGACCTACTAAAACAGTACTGGCAAAAAAATACACATAAATACACATAATCATACTTGGAGGCTCTAAATAAAAACTTGCAAAAGCATCAGAGACCTCCAAAGCAGACGCTCAAACAACCTGCACTTCCCATCACAAACCAGACAACACATAAAACACAAAATCAGTGTGACGCACAATCACAGCCCTTAAGGCGAAATAACATTCCTAACACACTAGTAATAGGTGACTCTATAGTCAGACACACTGACGTCTCACTCACTAGGCTGGACAAGCAGAAGGTTACTATTAGCTGCCTGTCGGGAGCCAGAATCCACCACATAACACAAACATTCAGGTCACTCCAGAATAAGTACAAATATTTCTCTGTCATTGTTCATGTTGGTGTGAATGACCTGAGACATACCTCCCTGGACTACATGAAAACAGACATGGAAGAGCTCTCTGATCATGTAGCCCAGGCTAGTATGACCCTGACCCTGTGAAGCATCCTGCCCTCACCAAGAATGATACCTCGGTATAAAGAAAAAATGATCAATTTCAACAATTGGCTAAGCTTCTGGTGTCATTCAAAGGGGATCCAGTGTCTGTCAGCCTGGGACAACATGCTGGACAAGCCGCATTGCATCGCAAGAGATGGCTTGCACCTGTCATGCCTTGGCTTTTGAATACTGGCCAAGGCTCTTGCTGCCCCCATTGTGCCTTTTTTAGGCAAGGCTCAAAAGTAAAACCCACCTCCGTAAACAGCGCAATTAACAAAAAACTGAGGGTTATGCTACTCAACTCCAGGAGTTTAAATCTCAAAATGTATGCACTAGAAGCACACCTCAGTATGGAGAACGTCGACATCTGTGCAGTAACTGAAACCTGGTTCAAGGCTCCAGAGAGCACCCCAGCACTACTGAGCTACAACTCATACCACACGTTTTGGCCACAGAACGTGGACCAAAAAAGCGGGGGTGTATCCATATTCATCAAGGATACCTACACCTCCAGGTTAGTGGCGCAGCATGATACCTCTGAGATCATCCATGTGCAACTAACATCAGGCAAATCTGCAATGCAGATTGTGGCCTGGTACTGATCACCCTCCATGACTCAGGACCACCACTCCACCTTTCTGGAGACACTGGAAAACATGAAGGTCCTACTGAACACCCTAATATTGGGTGATTTCAATTACCCTACCATTCACTGGGAAAACTACTCGAGTACAAATTCCCAGGCCCAGCTCTTCCTGGAATTCATCAACTCAAATACCCTGGATCAGCTGGTAAACTCCCCTACCAGAGGCAAAAACATATTGGACCTGGTTATCACCAACATGGGCGACCGGTATTCCACACTGGAGGTCAAACAGTCACTGGTTAGATCAGACCATAAACTAATCACTCTGGATGTCCACACTCCACCACCACCCCCAACTAAGGAAACCACAGTAAAAATCTTTTCTATAGCAAACTTCACCTTGCTTAAGACAGAGGTGGTAAGTTTCACAGCACCCACACTAAAGGATAATGCTGCCCAAGATACATAAACCTTTACAAATGCACTCTATGAGCACTAACAAGGATGCATGGATCATGCCATCCCTAGCAAAACCAAGACTCACTCCTCTAAGAGAAGGAAACCAGTTTGGTCAATGCCTGCAATAAACAGGCTATACAATAGAAGGAGGAAACTAGTTCAGAAAAAAAGCAAATCCCAAGAAAGAAAGACATATCTGATCAGTATCAGTAAGAAACTAAGGTCCCTCATGAAATCGCCCAAGGCTAACTTCGAAAGAAAAATAGCCAAGGATTCAAAAGATAACGACAAAGCCTTCTTTAGCTATGTTAAGAATCTAAGTGGCAACTCACAGATGTGCACTGAACTAGTGCAAAATAGCACAAAATATGCTGAATCTACTGATATTGCCAACATCCTGGCAGATAGATTCAGTGCAAACTTCACCCCCTCTCACCTCCAAAAGGGCGCACAGCAATACCGGAAAAGTGTAGTGTCCCAAAAATAACAGATGCACAGGTGAAAACAGCCCTTTCAAAAGTCAAAAACACAGTGTTAATGGGACCAGATGGTGTCCCAGGCTGCGTCTAACATGAACTACAGAATGAACTAACCGCCCACCTAAACATGCTGTTCAGCCTCAGTCTCTCCACAGGCTACATGCCCATAGAATTGTGCACAGTAATGGTTATTCCTCTCCACAAAGGAGGGGCCACAACTGACCCTTGTAACTATTGCCCCATAAGCCTGACTAGTCTGGTCTGCAAGGCTATAGAACACATCATCATGGAACTCATTAACAAAGAAATTGGGAACCTCAAAACACTTGACCTGACCCAGTTTGGCTTTGTTAAGGGCAGATCATGCCTACTAAACCTGTTTGACTTCTTCGAGACAGTCACCAAGGCCATAGATGAGGGAATGGTGGTTCACACAGCCTCTAACTTGATCTTGTCAAGGATTTCGACACCATTCCCCACTCGGGTATTACAGAAAAACTCATCAGCCTGAACATAAACCCCTACGTCATGAGATGGGTTGCCAACTAGCTTACAGACAGAACTCACACAGTAAGAACAGTGGGCTCCAGATCCAACTCTAAACCAGTCATGAGTAGTGTCCCGCAAAGCTCGGTCCTGGGACAACTACTGTTCAGCATATACTTCTCAAAAGTACTGGCAAACACATGAGGACTATGGCTAACCAAGTTCACTGATGACTACAAACTGGGAGCCATAGTTGACTCTCCGGCTGACACGGACATCCTCCAAAAGGGCCTTACTGAGATGGACACTTGGTGTCAAAGTCATGACCTCAAGCTAAATGCCAAAAAAATGCATAGTCATCCCGTTTGGGAAAAACAAAACACCCATGAATTACCACATAGGTGGCAGCCCCCTTAATACAGAGGAGGTAATAAGAGATCTGGGGACTCAGGTAGACAGTAATCTCTCCTTTGACAATCATATTGCCAAAGTAGTTAGAAAATCCTTCAATGTGGCCCATCTAATTAATAAAGGGTTCACATCTAGAAATAAAGAGGTTATAGTGCCTCTCTAGTCATCACTCATTAGACCCATCATAGAGTACAATGCCCCATTTGGGATGTACTTCACAAGACACTTCCAACAGCTGGAAAGACCACAAAAGTACCTCACCAAGATGATTACTGACCTCAAACATATGTCCTATGCAGCCTGACTGAAAAAACTCCAGCTGTACTCAGTGGCATATCGCTTACTCAGACGTGATCTCTGCCTGACTTACAAAGCCATGTCCAACTCAGAATTGATGGACATGCTCCACCTAAAGAAATCCAAGTCACTGCGAGCCACTCGCTCTAGTGAGCTAAACCTCACCACAACAATAAATAGAACATGCTGGAGGGATAGATTCCTGTCACAGAGACTCCCCATGCTTTGGAACAAAATTCCAAATTACATCAGGCAGAGCCCCTCACTAACACTCTTTAAGAGAAACCTTGACGAGTGGATGGGTAACAGAAAATACACCCCTGGGATCACTTCATTGGCTCTTCTTGACAGAGGATCAGTTAGTTAATCAATGGGGTGGTGAAAACTGACACACTCTGGCTAGGTTTATAAATGCCCTCGGGCAGATAACCTAGTACCTACCTATGAACCTATGAACATATGTTGCTGTCCAGGCCAAGGCCTTCAAGTAGTACAACAGTAAAGACAGATTGGGCCACAGGATAACTATCAACCAACAGTAAGTAATGCAGATGTATAGTCTAGCAGCCTCTAACTACACTCTGTATGCAATCCCTAGGGGGGAAAAGACTTCAATTGACAGAATGGGATGTATCTGTTACATAACAATGTATAACTGAAACCATCACAATCACACTGACAAACAGAACAGTTTGTATGGCAGTAAGCAGTAGGCCAGCATTTTCCCAAGGTAAAATGTATGGTAATGTACATCCATATATCTTAAGGCAGCTTACTCCTGTTATCCCTCACATGTTGTAACAGCCTATGTTATTTATGGTGCACCCCCATAGACTGACTTACAGGGGCATATACCACTGTTACATACACTGACCTCTGGACTGCAGAAAAGCACACATGTATTATGCAGATGAAGCCCACATATATATGGACCCAACCCCACAATATGTGTGGGGGCCACAATAGCACTGGAATGATTGCAGGAATGGCAGCATCACATAATCACAGGTCACTACATAACAACCCCTGAGTGCATGTCATATTGACAAAGCTTGGTATGTAGGTGAAGGACAGATGCTGGAACACAGGCCCATATGTGAAATAGTACTGTCATACACTAAGCAAGTTGCTGGTGTTACAGGATAGTCTGCAATATACCCTTAGTCAGGAATATGAAGTCAGAAACACAAATGGATGTAGCCATGTACTGATAGCACTCAACACACACACACACACACACACACACACACACACACAGACACACACACACACGCACACACACACACACACACACACACTACCACTGATATATCTGACACAAGACCTGTGTGGTGGACAGACAAAACATAACAGGCATATCTCTGGCCATCAAGTGGATAGGCCCACCGTTGAGAGCTATGCAGACAGACTACATCCCATGTTAAACTAGTATGTACACTCAAACCCTGTAACACTGGTGCTATACAATGCATACAATAACACTACTCACACTCTGTCTGTAGTTCTGGAACCTTATACAAATATGTAGCTGGCCTGAATCTGCAAGTTCTCTTGTAAGAGATATTGCTACCTGCTGTGTGTAACACTGCTGCCCATACACAGGAAGGATGTCCACCATACAAGAAAGGTAAAGGGACCACACCGACATAATGTAGGGATTTATAGTAGTGTGTTGCCATGACAGTGGTAATTGGAAGTACTACACAGCATGCTGCATGCAGGTAGCAAGTGGAGGACACTGATTGGTGCAGAGGCCATCACCTGATCATGCGCATCACCTACAAAAGCCATGCTGCAATCTATTCAAAACAGCTCAATCCATTTACTGAAGAGAGAGAGAGAGTATGTGAAAGAAAGTGAAAGTGAAATTGAAAGTGAAACAAACAACAATCAAACCAAGAAAGAAAGCAGGCTAAAAACCAAGCCAAAGGAGAACAAAAAAAAAATCCTTCCAAGGACATTATCCAGAACAGACCTCATTCCGACAACAGGTATGTGAAGTATATATGCTTGTAATTGGCTGTAGTCCTTGGTCCATAATAATGGGATAGATGATGTGGAATGATTTATATGTGCCATCAGGTGTTGTTGTAATGATGTTCAGCTGAACAACTGCTAAGGACAATAGAGTGTGCCTCTGTGGGTAGTGGGCCATACCTGTCAACTGTGCAGAGCAGCACTGACTGACAAGATGTAAACCATCATAGTGTGTGTTGTGTAATGGAAACCATGTATATTACTCTGGCCAATAGCTGGTGGTGGAAGAAATGCCATAATGATGGGCACGTGGGTTCCAGAACCAACCACTTGCAGGACACTCACATTAACATATAATGTAGCATGCTGAAATGCCATAGGTGTGTAATAGACTTACCTGAAAGCTGTCCATATATATACCCCACTAATGTTAGACTGTGTCCATATGTGGCACCTGTCTGTGTTGTAGCAAGGCAGAACAGTGCAGCTGTGCAGGAAGGAGAGTTAGAGATTGTGGACCTGATGTCTGAATGTATCCCATATATATATATATATATATATATATATATATATATATATATATATATATATATATATATATATATATATATATATATATATAAACACATATATACAACATAAAATATATCGACACACACATATATCTATCTATATCCTGCGATGTGGAAGCCCCATAAGGCCCCATATAAAAACAATGGGAACAAGACCCCTACCCATTGCTAGTCACAACAGCAGCTACACTACTCTGAAGGTGTCTGGCCTGGAGGCTGAGCATGAGGAGCATTTGGACCCTGTGAATGTGTACTGAGGGACTCAAGGTGCTGCAGTACATCCCACAAGTCTCTGTGGAGCCTCCTATGCAACAGACCCTGGACCTGACCTCGGGTGACAGGATCATGTCTGTGTGTGCCCCCGGGGGGGCACCCTCCCCTGAGGTGGTTCCACCTGAAGGTAGTGCTGGACCAGTAGATGAGGAGACCCCAGGGTGGGTCCCACATGTGATGTGGCCTGGTAACATGGCCAGATGAGGTGGGAGAGGTGGTTCTGCTGGCAACTGTTCCCTAAATATGCTATTGTGTCACTGTTATAGATCATATGTTGGTAGTAATAGTCCACACGATCCTGGATCATGTCCAACAGCATGCATAGATATCTCCAATAACAAATAATGAGAGATGTGCAGCAATCACATAGCAAACAGACCACATGCATATATAGAACTATAGTGGCCCTTATAATGGCATGTAGGTGAAATAGTCCTTAACAGGCCAGCAGTGATAGTGTCCCCACAAGGAATATTGCTACAAACACATTGGACAAAGTGTGGTACAATACGATATATTTCCCAAAGATAGGTAAGCTGTAGCCATACCTATTGAGTTGTGTGAACAGTTTGTTGTCACAGATATGGTGGGGGAGACACAGATGTGTATTAAGAACTATGGTATCCTTGCTGTATGAGTTGCTCAGACCTGTTTCCATCTTTATGTCTTTCAGGCAAGATGTCACATGGCCGGTTACCAGTGTATTCAGAGGATGAAAATGAGGTCATTGTTAAACACCTGGTACAGCACTACCAGGTGTTCTTCAGCAGGACAGCCCATGAGTAGCAGGATCGAGCAACCCTGTGGAAAGATCTAGTCCACAGGGTCAATGATGATGGCCTGCATAACCGCACTTATGAGCAGGTCCGGCATCATTGCAGCAACCTGCTTTGCAATGCCCGTCGGCGTGCTGCTGCAGTCCAGGAGGAATCACCTCACAACAAGGGGGGGATCATGCCATACATTCCCTTCTGACATGTGTTGAAGAGCTCATTGCCAGCCTCATGGCACCTGCCCGCCCGCAATTCAACAACTGGCAGAGACCATAGTGGAGGTGGGTGCTACCCACACACCGGCTGAAGAGCATGCATGTAAGGCCACAGGGTACATCATTAGACCACTGTTGCATATTTATCTGCATCTATACAGGTAGATAATGCATATGTGAGATGTCATATATATAATCTGTTGCTGCATAGTAGTAATAAGCAGATGTGCATAAGCTGTAGTATTGTAGACGTGTACTGTTGATGCAATGTAATGCTGCATCCACCCTGTAACAATGCCACAGCTGTGGCTACTGACATCACATCTCTCACACACTTAAGTAGATCCCTCTGGTATACCACCAAGGCAGCTACCTGTATCTGGTGAGTATGGTTTATGTTTATGCTTGCCAATATGCCAGTCATGTAATTGCTATGGTATATTCCATGCACACATCTAACACACCTACCCATAATGCATGCCGTACATGTTCACGTATTGTTGCTGTTAACTCCACTGCATCACAGTGGTGATCATGATGGTGTATCTGAAGGGTATGTCAGACACCTGCAATATAACTAACATCCTGTCATTGCGAAATGTGTCCACAGGGATGAACATAATGGTGTAACACATGGCCTACAGTAGGGACATGTGTGAAACATCACCCTTATACAGTCCTACAACAGTGTATATACCAGTATTACAATGGCAACTGTTACAGATCTACACTACAACATATCATAATACTGTGGTCCACAACCCTTAAAACCTTCAATGTGGTCCCAACATGAGCAACGAGTGTGTAATACGGAATCGTAGGTTAGGGCCAAAAATATGGGGAATACATACTTTCACAAACATTGGAAGCATATGTGTGCACACACTCCAGATAAAATATAGTGGAAGCAGCTGTTGAGGTACTGACTGCCTGCATTTGCCATGGAAATGTACCTTTCAGCAAGTACAATCCCAAATATCACACCATGTATTGGTCTGCTGTCCAAGACGTTTTGCCATCAAATGTGCACACTTACCTACAACAGAGCCAGGCTTGGCTTGCACATGTCTTACATGACATGACATTGGCCCCATACCCAACAGGTAGCACCCATGAGCTAGACATGTAGCCATACCTCACCTTTGCATATGCCATGGCAAACTGTGCAGGCAGTCATTTATGTGACAAGGATGTATGGGACAGGAATGATGTAGGAAAAAACAGATGGCCATCCAAGACAAATGATGTCACATGTAGCAAACTGGACATGTTAGCTGCCCAGTAACATGCAACAACACTGAGGGGCTTGCAGGAATGTCCATCAAGTATTGGCTGTGCAGTACCCATATCAACAATTGCCTGGACTCTGCAAGCATGTGGCCTATGGGTTATGGTATTCAGATGTAACAGTTGTACCACAGGAATCATCAGCAAGGCCTCTCTACAGTTAGTGTATGCATAACAGAAGTGGTTCCCAACAGCCATGCATTGCAGTGTGTACTGGTGTACCATGACCATGTTGGAAACCAGCAGACAGCATCATGTAAGATACATGTGCACAACCAACACCTCACCCCACCTCAGGCCCACCATCCCCATCTGTAGTCTGCTGGTGCTAGTGTACACCTGTATGTTTGCCATTCATTAGCTGGGACTAGGCTGTTACATGAGGTGTTCAGTGTGTGGGACACTGCAAACTGACACACATGTGTAGGCCATAGTTGTCAAACATCTTCAAAAAGGCTGAAGGTGGGGAGGGGGTGTCATCATGACAAACAAGTGCATTGCAGCAGGGATCCTAAGGATGCTATGAATGGCTGCATCTGCACACAGTCAGGTTCAGGAACTGTGGCATATATAACCCTGACTCCACAGCAATAGTGGTGGCAGTGTGTGAACTCCAAGGGATGTGCACATGAGTTGAACCTGCAATCATGCAGAGTTGGGGGACATGTGTAAGGCAGACTGAACATATACTGGCAAATGTAGATGGCCCATGCTAGTATACCCCTGCCAGGAATAGTGACTGCTGTAGTACACATAACAGTAACTGCAACAAACTGTCATGATATGGGCATGCACACATATGCACCCACAAAATGTATGCATTGCAGTCAACATCAGCGCAACTAACACATTTGTTAGACACTGCATTTGAATGTGCAAGACATATGTCATATATCAGGCACATGTAATGTTAACATATGCAGTGATGTGGTCCCATGGCATATCAAGGAAGAGGGCCCAATATCAATAAGGGTGTGTACACTCCCCATAGCCACGGTAAGGTTTGACAGTTGTCACTGTAATAGTATCATATTGGTCATACATGCACTGCTGATGTTGAGATCTGTATATCAAACATCAGGCATTCACAAATGACATCTGTCCACATATCATCCCAGGTATGTGTTGGACAAACACATAGGGGCTGTGAGCATTAGAGCAGACATAACTGACACAGGAATACACATTCAGCAATGGTGTGTACACCTGTGAGGTATAGTGCACAGTACATGGCAGGGTGCAAAACAGGTGCACAGCAATACTGTGTACATGGGTGCAGTGTTTTCCAGGGAAAGGGCCATCACTTACAAACACAGGCCATGCATCGCACACATGTATACTGTTGCTAGCATGGATTGTCTATAGCTGCACTGCATGCTGTTGAGTACCATATGTTATGCATGTTGATAGATCGGTAATGGGAGGTCTGTGTGTACTATCCTTGTGCAACCTCACCTGTAGGTGTGTATGTGTGGGTGGGGGAATTAATTTGTCTGTAAGTGCAATCTGGAGGAGTGGAGGGGGTTGGTGCATGTAGGATGTGTGTGTGCATGTGTGTGTGTGTGTTTATGTGGGTGTTTATGTATGCACATGTGTGATTGTGAGGTGTTCATACAAAAGTACTTCCCTTTGGAATCATGCAGTACAGGGTCATGGACTGACACATGAGACACCAGGAATACTTGTCTGATATGTATTCTCAGGACAGCTGATAGTATAATAAGGTCTGTAGCATGGAACATGCATTAGGAGAGACACTAGACACCAGGTATGCCATTAAAATTGTAATCAGTAGAAGGGTGAATGACTACCCACGTATGCAGCACTACAGATGCATTGGGGAATTACTAGACAACACCAGGGAATATATCCATATATTACTGTTGTCCACATAATAAGTCAATTGAGCAGCAGATCTTGCATCTACTCTGCAATAGTTACATATGACACTCCAGTGCATGACATTATAGAGTGAAAGTAGTATCCCCTAACATATGGGGACCGTGCTCACAATGTCTGGATATAACCAGAGTGAACACTGGATGACAGCAGTGAGGCCTTGTACAACCTATTCCAATCAAATCAAATAGTTAATGGAGTAACAGGTCATGTGTTGTGATCACTTGTCTAGGCATTTAGAAGAATGATACATCAACGAGTGGTATTAATGAGTGCATGTTACCAAGTGTGATACAGGATGGGGAACTTACGTGAATAAACTTGGGACTGTCTGTAAACTCAGGGACAGGTAGGTATTATGGTGGAATCTCAGGGCATGTGTGTGTGTGTGTGTGTGTGTGTGTGTGTGTGTGTGTGTGTGTGTGTGTGTGTGTGTGTGTGTGTGTCTATGTACTATTATACAATGCCATACAGGTCTTAAAGTGCATTTCTTGTTTTCCCCCACAGGTGGCAAGGTGGGTCAGAGTCCCTCCTGTATGCAATCTGATGTTGGTGTCCATACAGACACCAAAGATGATGATAGAACTGTTGAGGCACAGGCTGGGTTGTCAGAGGTCGAAACAGCGCCATCATTTGACATCCCCCTGTTAGCCACCCCAAACCCGCACACAGTCACATTGCCTATAGATACCCCATCACCAGTGGCCATAGCAGAGGGACAGTTGGTGGTTGGTGGCAGTGCACAGGAGAGTTTGGTATCTATGCCTGCTGTGTCTGGATGGCCGCATGGATGTAGGCCAACAACACCAACAGCTGGCAGTCAATGTGGATGTGCAAGGACACCAAGCCGCTCCAGTAGAGTCATTACCAGCCCTAGCACTGCAGGGGGGTGCTGTCCACACCACACCAAAGCAGGCCACGTGCACGTGGCCCTAGCCAGTCCCAGGAGGGACCTGGTTCCAGCAGACATATGTCATCATCAGGGGAGAGTAGAACACCGAGGCTTGTACCTGGACATGCCCATGGAACCCCTGGCAGGCACAGTCTGCGTGTCCGGGGCAGAAGGTGGTGAACTGCACACCCTGCCAGGTATGGTTTGCAGCTGTCCAAGAAACACCTGTATAGGGCAGCCACATGGCAGAACTGTGTGCATGCATACCCACACACTATACAAACACACCTAGGGAAAACTCACAACCACATACACCACATCACCACACCCATATCATCAAATTACACCCCTCATCCACACACATGGTGTCAAATGTATGGCCCACCCTCAGTCTCTGGCAAACCAACAACACACCCTGTGCATATGGTGATACCTGTGCCACATCCCTGTCATCCATAACATTGATACAGGGACAGGCTAATATGGTTCTGATGCACACAGTGACTGTACTACAGTGTACAAATGTACTGCTGTGTACCATGTTGTCAGCAGTAATGTTTAATTCTTGCATGTCAGGTAGTGTAGCTGTCCAGCCATGATGCATTATAGCTGTTAGTAACACTGAGTGATTGTGATCTCCATAATGTTATCCGTTTGTGTTGTAGGTGTACATGTGTCAGCAGGAGGATGGTCTGCAGTCATATTCCACAAGGGGTAAGGCACTGTGGTGACACCATAGCTGTGACATATCCTGGGCACAGTTGAACACATGTCACAGGTCTGTATAACAGTTACTGACTGTGCCATATGGACAAGTGACCCCCCTGGGACATGTATGATCAGCAACCTGATGTAGATCCCTCCACATAAGCGCACACTCTTACTTGGCAACACTGGGACTAGACCCCCTACCTAAGTATGTAGTGCTACCAATGTGTGTGGCTTTCATTGCACACACCACACAGTGTTTAGGATGAGGTGTGTTCCAGGTTACATGTTACATGCAGGACATCCCCAGGCATGTACAGTATGGTAATGGGGGATGTAATGGTTGTATATGGACAATACATAGTGTGGCATACCATCATATACATATTAACAGACGCATAACAGGCAGACACACATCTGAGATACCTGGGCCTATCAGTGCTAACTAACTTGTCAGTGTGTCCAACATGTTACAGGTAGGCTGCACACAGCACATGCATAACTGGGCTGGATTGCATTATCAGTTACCTGTATTGTTGATGGTGACAGTGCTGACCATACAGTGGTACATGGGACATGTACCAAGGGTACCATGGTTTAGTGACAGTGTACACAGCACCCACACCCCACTGTGGATATTGTACACACTGGAAACCATGATGACACTCTGGCATACCCACCATCACACATTGACCACAATTGCGATACAACCCATTGTCCATCCCAACAGTGGCACTTCAGGGATATGCATCTAATGCACATGCCACAGGCATAGTAGGGTGATGCATTGTCATGCCTCACCTATGGGCAACAACATCGCTATCTGTAATACTGTGTGGCAATGCATATTGTAATAGGAGTATGGGCCCTCGGAATGCTGTACCCTACAGATATACCCACATGCACACATACAAACACTTGCCAGAACTCAGTGGGTATCCCATGCCTATCAACCCATTTGTACAGTAGTGTTGTGCTGGTACTGCAAGACTCAGGTAGCCATTATGGAGAGGAGCGTAACAGGGTACGTGTAATGTCTGGTACAGCAGCAGCCACATCTACCTATGGCAATGGGTGTTGCAGTGGGTGTGAAGGCCCTCATGGTATTCTCAACTACAAGTGTACTAACACACAGACACTGATATCCTCAGTAATGCACATGTACACATTTGTCAGTACTGGGGTGCATTTCTGCAGGTGGTCATAGGTGTGTACCTGGCTACTGTCCATGGAGAGGGATGGGAAGTGTAGGGGATGTGTGTACAGTAATATCATGCCACCTGTCATGTGCCAGCAGGCTATCTATCTACAGATACCACTGTGGTGACCCTCAGGGTGAGGGTGACATGCATCAGCCAATCATCTGGGTGTCTCCTGCAAATGGCCACTGAGGTGATCCAGTTGATATGTATGCAACATGTATTACAAAACATGGATAGTGTTTGTGTTGAAAACCTGTACGCAAGCATGTTCTGTTGACTGTGGTAGTGTAGTGGAGGTACCCATGGCATGTGATGTGTACAGGGTGTTGTGTCCTATCTGTGCCAGTTATAACACAGCTTGGCAGAAATGTCAGTGTCAGTCAAGCATAGGTTGCCTGTACGTATCCAAGCTGGATACCTGCCATCTGCACATCTGTACAGGGACTGACAGACATCAGCTTGCCAACTAGCTATGCAGTAGGATGAAAGTGTTGACAGATAGATGTCTGACACCAATATGTATACCATTATTACATGTTGAAAGCCCTCACTGACATGTGCTGTACAGACAGTAGTCTACAGTTACTTTCCACATGTCAGATCATTATCCAGTAGGGGATATATACTGTGGCACAGCTCACACAAGGAACATGACAGTGAGGCCTCAGGGTCCATCTATGCATGCAGGGGTGCTTGTTGCCAGTACTACATTTAGCACTGAAAACAGTAGTAACGGCATGATACACTACATACCAGTGTGACAGCACATAACCTTGTTTACTACCCTTGTATGTAACACATTCACATGGATAAGAGTGATGTACAGGTCTAATATACTCGAGTGTCCCAGACATGACATTCACACACCTTGCTACTGTAATGACGGCACATAGATGCATGTTTTGTATATGGCATTAGATACACGTCTCACACATGTCATGCAATGTTATCAGACTGGGATGTGAGCACTGGTTACCAGGGCTGAGGCATGCTTAGCAAGTGCCAGCATTGCTGCAATATAACAGGTAAGCAGATTTGCGCAATGGTAAGCGAAGCCTACATGGTGTAAGCTCCCATATCTTTAACCGTATGTTAGCACCGCTTAGCTTCACACATACCCAGGCAAATGCACTTAAAGCTGCTCAAAAGTGCCTTACCCACTCTGTATCCAGCAGCCCTTGTTCTGCCCAGCAACAAAATAAACAGCCATTGTAGGTCTTGAACCCAGGACCCTGTACACTATTGTCACAACCGTTAACCACTATGCCATGACAGCTGTGAAGACAGTTGTTGTTTTTCCAATATATCTGTCAGTATCCATATTGAATAGTATTGAACAATTGCTGTGATTTCTACAGTTGTGTAGTACTTGTTAGGGATATTACTGTTGCATCACATATGTTGTTATATCTAAATATACACATATCAGATACATACAGTGTGATACATATGGGAAGTATACACAACAGTAATGTTTACACATGACAGGGTATGGATATATACATATACACATGCAGATATATATGTCTACATGTACATACACATATATATTCATATATATGTACTTATACACATCTGTATAGTGCATCAGATATATGGCCATTTATAGATCCCTCTCTCTCTCTCTCTCTCTCCATATATATATATATATATATATATATATATATATATATATATATGTGTGTGTGTGTGTGTGTACATCATATATGTACAGATATACCTATTTATGTCGATATATATGTAGATATCCATAACTATATGTGCATATATATATCTATATATATGTATATGTGTAGACATATATAGCTGTGTATGTATATATATGAGTATATAAATATATATATATATATATATATATATATATATATATATATATATATATATATATATATTTAGATATAGATATATATATATATATATATATATACATACATACATATACACACACATATATATGTTTACCATATGTCCAGAACATGGAGTGGAGTCCTACCTCAGCACCAATAGTCTCAACCTCTTAGTGAAAGGGGATGTCATGTATGTATTGCATGTATATATGTAGACTGTTGCTACTGTAACAGGGATTGTCTTAACAGACATGTTGTGTGTGGGAGGTCACATCTGCGTTTGACATGTACACCATTGGTTACTGACAGACATCCTAAGCTTATCATAGTACAGTACCAGTGATAGCACAGTAATGATCCGGTGGACTACAGCAGAGATATGTCCAATATATGTGGACAGTCTGGCACTCTCTGGTCAGTCCAGAGGTGTACACAAATCTCCTTCATACAAGACATATGGACCAAGCCTGACAATGTGGATGTTAGCCATGTACATGGGTATATCACATAAATAGCAGACTACATATGCCCAAACAGTGTATGCATTCACACATGCCTGTCTGTCTTGACACATAATAACTGGTGGTGCAGAGGTCACATGGCCACATACTACCCAGTAGTTAGTGGCGTACATCTGTAGAAAATCCCACTGCTTTATCAGTAATATACAACAGTTATGATGGCCTGGCAGCAGTACGTCTTGCAAATATCTGGACATAACATCACACTGGGTAATAACACTAAGCTGCTAGGCATGTAACAAAGCACTGTGCAAACTACAGGCAGACTGCCACAACACTGGACTACATTTTGTATGGGGGAATGCACATGTACATGCAAATATAGCAGGCTCTACAGGCATGTCACAGCACAGAGTAACATACACCTGTGAGAAAGTGCATACCCACAACCAATGTGAACACAGCCACAGCCACATTTAGTACTCAAGCATAATATGACACTATATGGACTGTCTGATAAACACCATCCTCATATGTGCCACTCACACACTAACCCTACATAAACTGGTTACAACACAGTGTGGTCCAATGCCTGTCTGTGGTATGGGACACGTGTGTATTTGGCCCTACGAACATGTGAGCCAATAGGGTATCATACACTGGAACAGCATGTTACATCAAATAGAACAGGACCAAGAACATTGGCATCTACCACAGTCTGTGCACAGGCCAAGGTACGTATTCACAAAACACATACTGTCAACAATCACCCTAAGTACACAGACCCCAGTAATGTACACACAACCACAGAATGGCCATGGTATATCCTCAGAAATAACCCCTATTATACATAACATGTCTAGCAGTCCCATGTCTGACTGGCTTGTTATCAGGTATGATGTCAATAAATAATGATGTACAGAACATATGCACCTCTTACTGCATGACATATGTACAAAGGTTGACAGACTTATGGCTGGATCCACAAACACTGGGCCAATATTAGCATGTTGTGTAATACCCTCATACATTTACTGTTGTAACAGGGTCTGTTGTGACATATGTCTTATGAGGGATATGAAGTCAGTAACCCTCGTGGCTGTCACCATGTACTGACTGTAATCCTCAGACTATGCTTCTACAGTTCTAAGATAAGTGATCTGTTAGTAACAAAAAAATAAGACTCCAAACACTGCTCAATCTGCAGATAATCGTACAGGTGGGAGTTTCTTCAAACATGTAACACTGTCTTGATAGGTATTAAATTATGTAGACCAATCATAACCACACACACCCTGTTAAACCAACATTACTCCAAATGCAGAAGAGCAACACTTACATTCTGTAGCCATGTCTGGCACATCCGCCTCATTTTTGTTGGCCTCACTCCACAGTGTATATTGTTAGAGGTAAATGCCAATACCATCTGTAATGCTGTTTACCAAACACCGACATGAGGTCATTTTGAAAAAGGTCATGCTCACAGTGAATGAAAAGGCCCATCACCCACATGATGTCCCTAGATATTGGAGGGTGTTTCCATGCAATTGGCTATGGGAGTGTTACCACAGCTGTTCCACATGCAATCAGCTAGAAGGAGACTGCAATTCATGTAGAGGCCATCAGCTGATCATGAGCATCACTTACAAAACATGGGCTGCTGCCTAAGCAAAACAGGTGTATTTTTACACATCCACCAGAGAGGGAGTGAGAGAGACAGACAGAGACAACATAAGACAGGGAAGGGATAGAAGAGTAAAAGCTAAGCATGTTTGTGTCACACACTTACCAGTACAGGGTTTAAAACCCCTGACTGACTATGGATTGCTATCACATGTCTATGCAGTAAATGCATGCACTACAGAGCATACAAGTTGTGAAGCTGTCCAAAGATATATCCGATGGTGAGTGACATCTGCAACAGTGATATAGGAGTGAAAAGGTAGGTGTAGTACATGTGCCTGTCCACATGAACAGGTGTCAACATCGACACAGCCACATTCTCTAAGGAACTCACACACATTAACACAGCTGACAGGGCCAGGAATAGACTTCCCAACTAGCTAGTTTGCCACAATACAGTAATACACACGTATCACATGCATCACAGGGGTTATCAGGATGATATATGGGTAAAGGGTATGTGAAGGTGTCTGACATCAGACGGCATGCTTCAGTAGGCCAGTGAGAGGTGTACTGAGTGTGAATGGGTTCAAAATCATTATACTCCACACACACAGACACAGGGTGCCAGTATTGACAATCATGGGTGCATTACTTCACAGGTGTGTAGTGGTTGACTGTGCCAGAAGGCTGTACAAGGCTAGGTTAAGGGTATACCTTGGCATCAGGCCACATGGCAATGGTCTGCAGTGTGGCTCAGGGGTGTAGTGTCTGGATTGGCCCACACAGGTGGGTAATATATTCACCATCCTGTCATCTGGGTTACTATTGTGGGTGGCCAGTGCTGCGCAATGCTTGCCAAGTATGTGTTCTATAGTCCATTACATGGACAGTGTCTGGGATGTGCACACGTCCCATATGCATGTTCTGTGACATGTGGAACTGTACCTGGGGCATCTGGGCCATGTTGTGTACACAGATTGTTATCATCAGATGTGCCATTCTTGGCCTCATCTGATGGGAACTGGCAATGGACACCAGGTTGACCCTGCACCTACACTGACAGCATGATGCAGGTATTCAGTGAAGTCAGTGGCATCTGCCTATACAGGGCATGTGTTTAAGGCATGGTATGTCCTTTGTTGGTTACATTTGATGGCAGTACAGTTGTTGCAGGTGTCCAGTCAGGAACATAGTGAAGGCGCACTGTCTGCAATTATTTGCCTATTGTGGTAATTGGACAGGGTGCCATGCCCTCTGTAGTCTGCTGCAATCACACCATGGCTATTATCTGTGGGAAATATGCAGGTAACTACCAACAAAGCGGTTGTTCATAGGTTCATAGGTTCATACTAGGCTATCTGCCCGAGGGAATTTACAAGCCTAGACCATCGTTTTGTGGCTTACGCCACCCCTTTAGTATGGGGAACTATACCCATTATTTTGCTGTGCCTCTGTCGAGCAGTGACACTGAGGTAATCCCTGGGGTATATCTGCGATCTCCCATCCATTGGTCAAGATTTCTCTTGAACAAGGCCAGCGAGGTGCTCTGCCTCACATGTACAGGGATTTTGTTCCACAGCATAGGGAGTCTTTGGGTGATGAATCTATCCCTCCAGCACGTCCTATTAATAGCCGTGTCAAGGTTTAAGTCTCCCGCCCTTGTGGCTCTGATGGATCTAGACTTTTTGAGGTGAAGCATATTCATCAAATCTGGGTTTGACATGGCCTTGTATGTTAGGCAAAGGTCACCTCTGAGCAAGCGGTGGCGACTGAATAGAGCTGGAGTTCTTTCAGTCGGGCAGCATAGGACAGATTTTGAGACCCTTTATCCTCTTGGTGAGGAACTTTTGTGGCCTCTCCAGCTGCTGCAAGTGTCGGGTCAGATACATTCCGAATGGGGCATTGTACTCAATCATTGGTCTGATGAGTGATGAGTAAAGGGAGACTATGACCTCCCTTGATCTAGATGAGAATCCCTTCATGATAAGGTGGGAAATGTAGAAGGTCTTCCTAACTACTTTAGCTACATGGGTGTCGAATGACAGACTACTATCAACCTGGGTCCCCAGGTCCCTGATAACTTCTTCTGTACTCAGTGGATTGCCACCTATTTGGTAGCTAGGGGTAACCTTGTGGGTATGACTATGCATTTTTTGGCATTTAACTTTAGGCCGTGGCTCTGGCACCAGTTGTCCGTTTCTGTGAGACCCTTCTGAAGGATATCTGTGTCAGATGTGTTTTCTACTATGGCGCCCAGTTTGCAGTCATCTGCAAACTTTGTCAGCCATAACCCTCCTGTGTTTGCTTGTACTTCGGAAAGTAGATGCCAAACAAGAGTGGGTCCAGGACTGAGCCCTGTGGGACACCACTTGTGACAGGCTTTGAGTCTGACATGGCGCCAGCAACTCTGACCCTGTGGGTTCTGTCACTCAGCCAGTTTGCAACCCATCTTGTGATGTATGGGTTGACATTTAAGCTGATGAGTTTTTCAATGATACCCGAGTGGAGTATTGTATCGAAGGCCTTAGCCAGATCGAGGTAGGCTGTATGGACTGCCTTTCCCTCATCAATGGCTTTGGTGACTGTTTCAAAAAAGTCAACCAAGTTTAGAAGGCATGATCTGCCTTTGACAAAGCCAAACTGGGTTGGATCCAAAGTCTGCAAATTCCCTATGTCTTTATTTATGAGGTCCATTATGATCCTCTCCATGGCTTTGCAGATAAGGCTTGTCAAGCTAATGGGCCGGTAATTTCCAGGGTCGGTGGAGGCACCGCCTTTGTGAAGTGGTACCACAGTTGCAGTGCGCCACTCCCTGGGTACGTATCCAGAGGTAAGACTTTGATTAAACAGCTGTCCTAGCTGTGGGTTTAATTCCTCATTGAGTTCGTGGAGCACACAGCCGGGACACCATCAGGTCCCATGGATGCTGTGTTTTTTGCTTTGGAGAGAGCAGTTCTCACTTGGGCGCTGGAGATGTTTGGGGGGCTGCAATCGTTTGGTATAGATATCTCTCCTTTTGAGGGGGGGAGAAGTTTGCACTGAACCTGTCAGCCAGTATGTTGACAATGTCTGTAGGATCAGTAATCTTCACATCATTTTGAACTAGCTCTGAGCATATCTGGGAGTTTCCTCCCATATCTGGCCTATATATATATATATATATATATATATGTTGCCTAGCTAAGTGTGTTTGGTATGAGACATGGGTTGAGAGTGTTCTCTGGGTAATATAAGGGTTGCCTAAATTGTTCACCAGGCCTTGATGTCACATGTAGGGGTATGGATTGTTAACCCCAGTCTCTCTGCTGTTTGACATCTGTTATCCTTGTAAGGTGGACATTGAGACATATAATAGGCCCACCATATAAGACATTTGCAAAACCCACTCCACAATAAGTTCAGTTGTTACATACAGGATATGAATGACAAACACAGACTGTCTCAATTGTCATGTCTGTGATTGGAACTCCTACCTAAATAGTACATTACACTACAGCATTATGTAGTTATAGCATACACCATTGAGATTACTGGCTATTCCTTCCCCAAAGGTGTATTTCAAAGTGAATGACATCAGCAGGCTTGCTGAAGAAGGGCAATGGAGGCTGTATTGACTGTGAATGGCCTCAAAAGCATTGCTCCCTACACAGGCAAACAAACACACATACACTTGCCATGTCTGGGAACAGAACCCCTACCAAACTAGTACATCACGCTACAGCATGATGCTGTTATACGACACACCACGGAGATTATGGAGGTACTGCTTCTCCAAAGGTGTATTTCAAAGTGAATGACATCAGCAAGCTTGCCATAGAAGGGCAATATAGGTTGTAGTGAATGTGCATGGCTTCAAAAAGATTGCTTCCTATACAGGCACACACACACCCACACTTGCCATATCTAGGAATTGAACCCATACCTAACTAGTTTATCACCCTACAGCATTACGCAGTTATAGGACATGCCACAGAGATTACTGAAGTACTATTTCCTCAAAGGTGTATTTCAAAGTGAATGACATCAGCAGTCTTGCAAAAGAAGGGCAATGGAGGTTGTAGTGACTGTGAATGGCCTCAAAAGCATTGTTTTCCTACACAGACAAACAAACACATGCAAACATCCCCACTTGCCATGCTTGGGGATAGAACTCCTAGCTAAGAAGTTTATCACACTATAGCATTATGTAGTTATAGGACACGGCACAGAGATTACTGCAGTACTATTTCTACAAACGTGCATTTCAAAGTGAATGACATCAACAGGCATGCCAAAGTACGGCACTCGAAATTGTAGTGAGTGTGACTGGCCTAAAAAGCATTGATCCCTACAGAGACAAACACACACACACACACACACACACACACACACACACACACACACACACACACACACACACACAGTTGCCATGTCTGGAATTAGAACTCCTACCTAACTAGTACATCACATTACAGCATTACACAGTTATAGGATGTGCCATGGAGATTAATGGGCTACTATTTCCCCAAAGGTGTACTTCAAAGTGAAGACATCAGCAGGCTTTCCATAGTAGGGCAATGGGGAGGGCAGTGTGTATGCATGGGCCATAACCCATTCATCTAGAGACAGACACACCACACTCAGGCACACACCAGGTTTATATTCCACAGGTATGTGTATACAACTGCTAGATGACTACTGACTTGTACGGTCATGTTGTACAGTTAGCACTAGCACCACAGACTCTATAATACTGAGGGAATCCAGAGGCAAATGTCTACGGTGATTGACATTTATACATCGTTATACAATTGGCTGTGTGCTGGGTGGGACAGGCCTCATGATGGAAGGCTCTTTGTCATTGCCACTCTCTTCCACACATTTATGTATGTGTACTTTTGGCATATTGTAGTATATTGTCCTTGTATATATGTGTGTATTCCTATCCAATGTGTGTGCAAAGCATGACTGGTGCATACTGAGGAGTGTATGCACTAACATATGTGACTGTCAGATATGTATGGTCCACTGTTGTTGCCAGACATGAGTGTCATTTCTTTAAGTGTGGGAGCATGCCCAGTATGACCTTCTGTATTGAATGTGTGAATCCATTCCCAGTAGATTGTACTCCAGTGCAGAATTTTGTGTTCTACACCTACAGCTAGCAAACTGTTTCTGCAGGATATCTGTAGATCAGTTGATAATATGGGATCAAAATGGGCAAAGGATAGTGGGTTACCTTAGGTAATTGTGTCTGTGCTGCTTCTGCTACATGGTCTTGTGTTAGAAGAGATATTCAGACATGTGTACTGTTATACACTGTGATGTTTTATGTCATCAAGTACTGTCAGGTAGACATATTTGCTTGCAGTGATGTCCTGGGGAAGACAAGGTGAATGCAGCTGTGTCCAGAATGCCTACATATTCTTTCACATGCATGCCATTCTGGAGGGGGAGCTGCAGACACTTGCTGCTAGGTCTGTGTAACTGATTCAGCACCTTTATACATTGGTGGTAGAGGATCCCCTACTTGTACATCCATCAATGTGACAGTATGGCCATATCTTGTTGTGGTGATACCTCACAGCTGTACAGATTCACACAGGTTACCTAGAGGCAGGGGTCATAATTCTGGACATTACACCTACACATTGTGGTTTATGAGCAGGTTTGTAGACACCCATTCTTGTGTTTGCAGCCAGGGATAGTATGTACACATGACTGAGTTTCGGACTTCACACACTCCATGCCACCCATGCTCCCACCCCCCTATTTTTCTATCCTCTTCCATACATTATGCGAACATTCTCTGATATTTTCCCTATAATTATCACCTCATCACATGAGTAAATTGGTGTTGGTCTACAGTTCATGCAGTAGGACATGGTGGACATGTTACTGTGATTTCTCCACATGGCCTTGCATATAGGTTCTGTGGACTGTGTTATGTTGTTATTTGGGAGTCCATGACATAACATACATTGGCAGTATGGTTGAGACACAGGCCTTTGGCAGAGGACTGTAGGCCATTTGGTAGTGATGCAGCCCAGCTGTAGAAGGTCATTGAATTCTGTCATTCCTACAGTCCCAGACTGCAATACAGTATATTCCCCTGGGGTGAGAGGGTAGGTGTGCAAGGTGTTCATGCCAATACTTTCTGTCAGTATAGATCCAGTGATGTGGATGTGGCAGGGTGCTGCTTACAGCTAAGGACACACCCACATGGGACACCTGCTCTGCATGCTGCATTCTTTCGCTATTGCCATACACAGGTGGGGGTCATATTGTACTCATTCTCAACAGCAGGGATAAGACCGGAGAGGTACCTGTGGGTGGTAGGTGGGTGAGCTGGGTGCATGTGTGCTATGGACACTACTTGCATCTGACTCACAGATATGCATGGGGCATTCCACTTATGCTGGGACATCAGCTGTTTCTCAACATATCATTCCTATGACATTTGTGGTCTGCCAGTGTTTGGTCAGACTACATCGGTATTCCCTACTACAAGCCCAGATAATGTGCTGCAAACCTGTATGCACAATTACAAGGGTGTGTACATTTGGCAGTTACATATTATACACTGTCTGTCTGGATTATTTCCCCCTGTGTACTGCTTGTATATCTGGGCCGACAGTCATGCCATGTCCATCTTTCAGATGGTGACACGTATTGCTTCCAAACATTTACAATGGCTTGCTGCTAGAACGTGTTATACTGGGAAGCATTGTGTTTGGCACTGCAGTTGTGAGGACTTGGTCCTGTAATCAGCAGTACTGGGCAATGGCCACGAGGACAAACCTCACCATGCATACATACTGAACACTCTCACACAATATACAACACACAGCAACCTAACACACATAGACCTGCATATTTTACACTTGCTACAATCTATCCTGCTACCTTGGCCAGCTCAGGTAATTTGTGCTCCATTGTTATTATACTTACACATACATGTTACTACATTTCTACATAGGATTGGGGGGGCACACTTGTGTGTTACTACATGTCTACATAGGAATGGGGGGGGCACACCTGACTGTTACTACAGTTCTACATAGGACTGAGTGAGGCACACCTGACTGTTACTACATTTCTACATAGGATTTGGGGAACACACCTGACTGTTACTACGTGTCTACATAGACATGGGGGGGCACACCTGACTGTTACTACATTTCTACATAGGATTGGGGGAACACACCTGACTGTTACTACGTGTCTACATAGACATGGGGGGGCACACCTGACTGTTACTACATTTCTACATAGGATTGGGGGGGCACACCTGACTGTTACTATGTGTCTACATAGACATGGGGGGGCACAACTGACTGTTACTACATTTCTACATAGGACTGAGGGAGGCACACCTGACTGTTACTACATTTGTACATCAGATTGGGGGAGCACACCTGACTGTTACTACATTTCTACATAGGATTGGGGGAACACACCTGACTGTTACTACATGTCTACATAGATATGGGGGGGCACACCTGACTGTGACTCCATTTCTACATAGGATTGGGGGGGGCACACCTGACTGTTACTACATTTCTACATAGGATTGGGGGGCACACCTGGCTGTTACTACATTTCTACATAGGATTGGGGGGGCACACCTGACTGTTACTACATGTCTACATAAGTATGAGGTGGCATACCTGACTGCTACTACATTTCTACATAGGACAGGAGGGACACACGTGACTGTTACTACATGTCTACATCAGATGGTGGGGCACAGCAGACTGTTACTACATTTATACATAGGATTGGGGGGGGCACACCTGACACTTTTACACATTTGTTATGACTGTACTGGTATGTCAGTTACTCCATTTCATTCTGTATTCTAAACTATCATGCTGACTAGAGGCATATCAGTGTACTACAGGTCCTAGGTTTGATTGACCTACATTTCAGTTTCTGACTTCTTACCCTTCAGAACTAACATCCCACTGCATGACTTGTTGTAGTCTGTCTGTGTAGGCCTGGGGGGGGGGGGGAGGTTATGCATAGCCATCAATCAGAGGCATTAGCACAGCCTTTGTTTGTGTTTGTCAACACCTGTCCTGTTGGCTGAGACTGTTGATGGGTATGTGAACCTCCCTGACTGGCATGTGTGTGTCATATGGAAACACATGTGGACCAGCACATTTCCTGCAGTGGGTTTTGTCACCTTGTCTAGTACTGGCCACTATGGTGACACCAGTATTTGTTACAAATCTCATGCTGCCACTATAGGTATCTACTATCTGTTGGTATCCCATTCAGCCATCCGATTCCCTTGCATGCTCACATACATACCATAGATACAAGTAACAACACATACTACTCTATTCTGTAATTGGTAGGAAGAGTGACTTAACCTGTGCTGTGCCAGTATTGAGGATGGTGCTGGAGGGCTGACTATGTTGGTTGCACATAGTACACTCCCTATACATGGTTAAGCACAGGTAGTGTCATGTTTGCATCCCTTTTACTGTATGTGCGAGTTAGAGAGAGGTGTCATTCCTTGGGTCCCTACTGTGTGTATGTGCTATGCGTTGCCTCTTTGCCATGGCCAGGGCATACTGGGAATGTCTCCTTCTGCCTACTGGGACAGGCTCAGGTTGTTCCTCCTCTGAGTCACTCTGTGCCTGTGCAGACCTTGACAATGGTGGCGGCTGTGTGGCCCTGCCCGATGCTGTTCCTGCTGCAGCTGTTTCCGCATGATCATATTGTGTAGCATGGCACATACAATGACAATTTGGGTACATGTAGCTGGTGAGTACTGCAAGACTCCACTGGATGTGTCCAGGCACTGCAACCATGACTTACGCATCCCAAACACATGCTCTATTATGATTCCGGTCTGTGCATGTGCCTCATTATAGAGTTCTTGTTTAGGTGTGTGTGCATTTCTGATAGGTGTCATCAGCCATGGCTCCAGTGTATAACCAGCATCCCCCATTAGATGACCATAAGGGATGTCTCCACTGGTAAATCACTGGTACAGCTGCACCAGATGCCAGATGTGGGAGTCGTGATAACTTCCAGGACCGCCAGCACACACATTCATTATAATGCCCTGGGCATCACACATGACCCAGCAGTTGATGGAGGGGAAGCCCTTGCGGTTGATGTAGACCCTACCCTGCTCACTGGGTGGTGCTTTGATGCAAATGTGCATGCAGACTATAGCACCCACTACCTCAGGATATCCTGCTATTTTGTGGAAGCTACGCATATTGCTGGGCAGCACCTCACAGGTGTTGGGCAAATATACGTGCTCACCAGCATGTGCTGACATGGCATCCAGGAAATGGTGGAGTACCCTGGATGCTGATGCCTGTGAGATCCCCATGGTATCCCCAGTTGGCCTTTGGAAGGTACCTGTGGCTAGTATTCTTAGGCTTACACATTCCTTGGTATCCACTGGGATGGGTTCCCCTCTGTTAGTTCTGTGTGTCAGGTGTGGCCGGCACAGCTTAACAATTTGCTGTAGGAGGTCCCTGTCCAGCCTATAGCACTCCACTATCTCCAGCTCATGTAGCCCCTGGTAGGTTGCCCTTGATCTGTACACTCTTTTCCATCTCCTCACTGTGGGTTGCTTGACAGTATTCTCATCCTCACCCCTCCCTTAGCCTCTTCCACATGTTGATCTATGATAGCTGCTGCAGCCCCTATCATTTTGTTGCTTTTGTTTGTTAAAATTTCCCTGCTTGTATACATCAGTATGTAAAGTATGTGTGAAAAACCCGAGGGAAAGGTGTTTGCATAGTTTATAATAATGTTCTGGGCTGGGCTTCTGCCTGTGTAATTAGCTGATTCTGATACATTTCACCTGCCAGCTATGCTAGTTCTCCTTGATTACCTTCCTACTGCTGTTTCCCCTTCTCATTGTCTTCCTGTTTAAGCCCGGGGGTGTGCCACACAAATACAGTGCTTAAATGTGCACAGAGCTGCTATTTCCTGGTTTACTTTTTTTTCCTTTAAAACACAGTGCGTGACATGCACACCACACCCGCTTAGGCAATGCAAAGAGTGCTAGGCAGCCTCAGACACACACCCCTTGCTTAGCTCTGCTAGCCTAAGGGAAAACCCAAGCTACAGGGCTCCAATAAGCTTACAGTATGCCTGAACCCCCGCCCCCCATGATGTCAGCTAACTCTTAGGCTTGAACCATGCTATTCCTGCACTTACACTGTTGGGTGCTGGCTAGCATTGAGGGGAAATCTGGGATTCAGTATCATTCCCCTCATTTGCATAGGATTGCCTGCTAATGCATAGTTACAGCCCTACACTGAGCCTTCCCCCTTAGCAACCACTATTCACTGGCTATGTTGTCTTCTGCCTGCCATTGAGTATAATGGCAAAATAGTGATTTTGGTTAGAATGCTTATTTCATGTTATTTTTTATATTTTTGGCCCGATCCCGTTTGCGTGCCGCTGTCGTATGCTTAAACAGCCGAAATTGGCTAAAAATAATTTGTTTTTTTTTTTATTTTTGCAACTGTTTTCCATGCTACTGGCCATATATTTGGCCAGTGGCATGGTTTCTGCATAATATACACCCTTTATTTGGAGATGTCATGGCTCTGTTTTGTAGTTTGCAGAAATGTACTCGGTTACTAACCAAATACATTTCTATACACTACACTAGTCCTGCACGGCCGACTGCCAGCTTCCTGGATCACAAATTCACCTCATTTGCATGGTTTTCACCTTCAAATGGGGTAATTTGTATACTTATTCCTGGATTTCACGGTGGCCATATTGCCTCCAAGAGCTCCTGCACTATTCCTGCACGCAGTGCAGGTCTTGCTGAATCCAGGGGTAAGTTGCAATAGCTTGAGAAAACTGTAACTGGTAGATTGCTAGTTTAGAACAGTAGACAAGCTAGAAATTATGGTAACCTTGATTAAAGGAATCATTCTTACAAATAGTAATTTATTACTAGTTTTATTATTAGCAATTTTACTTTATAGATAGGGATATTTGATAAGGAAGCAAAAATTGCTTATATTCACAGATACAAACTATTGGTATTAAGCATAGTACAAAATTAATAAATATTAATTAAAACAAAAATGCTGTAATTTTTTGCATGTAGCTTGAGAGTCCTTTTGGTACACCATACACCAGGTGTGTGTATTGCAGGCTTTACTGCAGCTGTTTTGTATCAGCCAATGGTAATGCTCAGCTTGCAATCCTCAACACATATGGCCAAGCACTGTTTTAGGATACTGGCTTGGATGTGTGCAAAATAACTGCTAAAGAGGAGAGGGCCCAACACATCCATGTGGTGCAATTTTACATTCAGAGATAGAACAAATTTCACAATTTGGGATCTGTTGGCTAGCCAGTTTATAATCCATCAAACAACATAGGAGTTTATATTAACTTTGCCTAATATTTCAATAATGTCAGCAGTGGAGATGGTGTCAAAAGACATAAAGGTGACAACTTTGTTTTATCACCTCTCTCAAAAATTCTTGTAAGATTTATTTTTAAATAACTCTTCCACTACCTCCTACAAAAACATCTCTTAACATCCACCAACATGGTTTCTATCTAACACACAGAACATCTACTGCCCTACTATCATTCACTGACACCATAACCAAATAAAGGGACTCAGGAAAACTTGTTTCCTCACTGTTCCTTGACCTTTCTAAAGCCTTCTATACAATTGCTTACCCTACACTTGTGTACAAATTGTCTCAACTTGGACTATTCCATTCTTCATTACTGTGGTTTAACAAATATTTAACTGATAGATTCCAGTCTATAAAATGAAAGACTCCCCCTATCAGCATGTTTCCACTGGTGTACCCCAAGTATCTATTCTCTGTCCCTTCCTCTTTAGTAGCATTATCAATTACCTCTATACCTCTTATACAATATGCTGATTATTACCTGCTTATATGTGCATCTAATAATCTGCCCCACTTCTTCCATATAATACAAGAAGCATTTTCTTCAGTTGAGAATTGGGTCCATAATGCCCAGTTACTACTCAACCCTAAAAATACAGAGTTACTGCTATTTTCCCCAAATCACACATGCCTGAAAAAATCAAATTTGAAAATCTTTTCACTAAGCAAAATTGACATTAAAGTAATCTCCCATGCAAACGTATTCAATTGATTATAAATGATAACCTTAAATTTTGATCTGCATAATCAAAATGATCATAGGATTATAAGAAGTTACTAAGCTAATGATGCTCGGGGGAATTAAAGCCTAGCCAAGTTCTTCACTTATTTCCACTATCAGCACCTATTGCCCCTGTCCAAGAGGGACACATGTGGAACCCCCAAGGTGACTTTATGGTTACCCAACCAATTGTCCAGATAGGATAGTAGGAAGTTAGTATAAAACACACAACAAAAATTAGGAAGTGTCTATGGGAATAGCAACTTCCTTAGCAAAACCACCACATCTACTGTTGTCACAACATACCTTCTCCCATCTTTCTCTCTTGTACAGTTCATTGATACTAACCAACCTTCAGAATACAGGTAAAAATAAGCTGGAGGCATGATACAATAAAGTTTCAAAATTTGCCACCAGAAAGTCATATCACATCCACCACTGTATTGCCTTTAAGGCATTGAATTGGCTTGAACATCATTAGATTGCATACATCTTATCTCCACATACTTTATTCAAAAAGCCAATGATTGCCCTGCTTTTACTGCTATTCTGTATTCCTACCACTTTAATAGACTACTTTTTGTACTGAACAATATCTATTCAGCATAAATAAACCACACAAATCCCCTGTCCACAGTCTCTCCTCATACTATGTCACTCAGCCTCTAAACTCTCCATCTTCACACATCAACTTAAAGACTACCTAAATAACACTTGAATGTGCTCCCACACTACTACAGGTTTAAGGAGTCCCTCCCTCTTGTACCTCTTCACCCCTTCCTTCTCTCTAAACAACCCCCCAGATTTAATAAAATCCATGAAGGCATATTGTACAGCCAGCATGGAAGGTACTGTGGCCGTGTATGTGATTTCCCCTTGGTAGCGTGCCATGCATATTAATGAAGGTGCATTACTGAGGGAGAGCCGTGTAACACGGTTATTGAATCAGTGTAGGGATTGTGTTACTGTGTCCGGAGATAAGTAACACACACTCTGCACTGTCAAAGTGCATTAAATCAATGTATGCATATGTATTATTTTTTTTTTATGTTTGCAAGGTACAGCATGGAACACAACAATGGACAGGTCAGACATCTAAAAAAATAGAAACTGGATACATTTGATTATGAATGCAAAAGTCAAGTTTAAGCATAGCCGAGTGGGTTTGCAAGGCATGGAGTGGTGCTTAGCAAAGCTTAAAGATAGGTGAGAGATATATGTAAAAGTATAGCAGCATTCTACAAATCCATGTAGCCAAATGGTTAGAGTGACAGCCTTATCTGTAGTAGGTGCAGGGTTTGAGTACACAGATGGGTTGTCAGGCATGTATTTTCCAAATACAAATTATGGCAATTATTTTTAAATCGTGATGTGCTGTGCTCATGCTCCACTAAGCCCTGCTAAGCCATGACAAGCACCGCTTGAACAAGATTTGTTTTAGCAATGCTTTGCACTGCATGGCTCTGTTAGCTGATTTGCGCACTTCTAAGCAGTGTCAAGCACTGCTAAGCATTGCCAGTTTAAGCACTGCTGAAGTGAGCTCAGCTGGTTTGCATGGTGCTAAGTGGTGCTCCACATTTTTAGAAATTGCCCAACGGCATTAAAGCGTGGGTAAACAGGGTATATTAAGCACAATAGGTGGGAGTACTGCAGAATCCATTGGAGTTCAACCTGTGTAGATTCTATGTCAGGTGTTGGAGAGGGTACACACTTTTGGGTGCAGCGGTGGAGCATTGAGGAGCCAAAGGCCATAGTCAAACTCCTAGTCAAAAAACATAAAGACTGGCTCATGCAAGGTGGTTACTGGTGCTCTGAGTACAAAGCAGAGACCTTTGACTGGCTGGCAAGGGATCTCACCAGTGCAACTGGTATCCCCCACATGGGTGAACAGTGTCAACACCACTACCACAATGACCTGAAAAGAAGGAAGGGGGCTCTCTTGGATGCCTGGGTCCAAGAATTTCTGGCAGGTAGTGTTCCACAAGTGTGTAAGTATGTTTACCTACGTTTCACCAATATTTAACCATGAATGTCTGCTAAACTAGTATGCATAATGGTGTGCTTCTCTCCCAATAACTACAGAGGTGAGAGCTCGGAACACCAAAGCTCATGCAGGGCACCTGGCCAGTTGCACAATGAGTGTGGTGAGCATGGATGTATCTTCCAATCTATAGTCATATAACCAAGAAAGAGTAAAGCATTAACTGCCATTAGGTATATAAACAGTTCTGATTGTATTGTAATGAATGTGGTCACAGAGCTGAACTTCAATAATGTACTGCAATAAGCAAGAAAGAGTGAAGTATTGATCTTGATTAAGTAAATGAAATAAAGTTTCTGTCACAATAACTGTGGAATTACAGCTGTATTTCAACACCTGCATTCCATTAATTGTTGGTCAATACAAACTTGAAAGTATACTAGTAAATGCATGAAGGCATCTGTAATGAACTGTTGTGCAATACTTGTGGAATGAATGCTGATAGCTGATATTCCAACCCAGTAACACTATACTCTGTACACCTGCAGTTTATTTAGTAATGTATAGGTCACCTAGTCTCTCTGCCATGATTGCATTTCATGCAGCTGTGTCCAACTGTCATTGCACTGTATTATAACACTGTAGTATTAGTAGCAGGTCATATTTTTGTTTCCAGGTTAGCTCTAGGACGAAATCAATCAGTCAGATATCAGCAGTGACTCAGTAGCTCAGTTTCTTAAATGCTGAGTATGCGGTACATTTTGCTACACACAGACAAGGGTTCAAATCCAGTTCCATGTATTAATAACTATTACTAAATTACATGTTATGATAATAGATATTCTCTCCACAGGGACTACTGGTAAATGGGTGAGGTAGCCCATTGTATGTGTAAATAATTGTTCACTCACAGACTGTTGAAATCATTCTCACAAATGTGCTATTTATCCACACAATAAAAGAAAGAGGTTCAATAATAAGAAACTATAATAAAATAAAAGAAATAAAATGTGTAATAACATGTCATTCTCTCCACAGGGACATGGGTAAAAGGATGAGGTAGCTCATAGTATGTGTAAATACTTGTTTGTTCAGATGTCACAGAATGTTGAAATCATTCTCACAAATGTGCTATTTATCCTCACAATAAAGGAAACAAGTTCTGTAATAACAAACTATAATAAAATAAAAGAAATAAAATGTGTAATAACAGATATCAGTCTCTCCACAAGGACACAGGTAAAAGGGTGAGCTAGCTTACAGTATGTGTAAATAATTGTTTGTTCAGCTGTCACACACTGTTAAAATAATTCTCACGAATATGGTAGTTATCCAAACAATAAAGGAAACAGGTTCAATAATAACAAACTACAATAAGATAAAAGAAATAAAATGCATAATGAAGGTACAGCTGTATTCCTGGAGTGTCTTGTAAAGGCTGATGCAGTCAATTACTGCATGTGATGCATATGTCCCCTGCAGTCAGTGTTATAGATATAATCCCTATGCATGGCATGATAGCTGTGTACTCTCTGTACTGTAACTATGCATGCCTCTCAAGTGTCCCTCTGTCGCGGAATGTACATGCTGTTGTGTAATCCCTCTGTCACAGACGTATCATTGGCATGATTCATATGTCAATATCAAATTACTAGTACATTAGCCCACAGTACACCTTGGTAGTTATATAGGTCCACTTGATGTGCAAGTGCTCTTTATAGTTGTGTACCTGCAGATGTTACTGGTTGGCACATAGTGTCGCATGCAGATAGCTTGAGAGGTATGCATGTGCTACAGCAGCTATAGGGCACATTTCCACATAAAGAAAGGACAGACCTGTAGAGTAGAGAGCATTACTGTTGTCAACTATATAGCCCATTATGGTATTAATGGACTGTATTTCTCTCTCTTCCCACCCTTTATCTTCATTTATTTATTATTGTTATATATTGGTTATGGTTTACTATTAACATATGTTCTTCCAAAAACTGTATTTTGTTCATAGGTTCATAGGTTGGTACTAGGCTATTGGCCCTAGGGCCTATACAAGCATAGCCATAACAATTCCCTGGCAATTTCTTCCCATAATATTTACTTCCCTGTGTCCAACTTGTGCATGTGTTTTATTAATGTAATGTATTACTATGGTTGCATATGAACATATCTTGTTGAATTACCTATTTTGTTGGTCTTATTCTGTACCTGTTATAGGCACGCTGTTAACATACTGACTGTTCTGTTATTTATCGTTGTGTTTCACATAATATGCATTTAACTGTAATGAGGTTATGTACAATGTTCTAGCATGCTGTTATTACTAACAGTGTTTTTATTCATAACTCACCTATGTTTATTGATCTAACTCCATACCCACAGCATGTCTGGGCAGGCCAGTTCCTGGTGATCTACCTACCCTACTTCAGCCAGCTGTAGTACTGGGTACCAGCCTGTCTGGAACCCAAGCCAGTGGTGCCCCGTCTGCTGACCCTGCACCACCTTTGAGTGAAACTGCCTCAGGGGATGGGGCCTGTCCCCCCCAGGGAGCAGGGGTGGAGGGGGGTTGTCACCCAGGATCAACTATCAGCCATTACATGCAGGATTGCCCATAGGCATTATGAACAACACCTAACAATGCCTGCGCTGGATTGAGGGTAGACTCAACAACCTGGTGTGGCCTGAGAGTCCAGGTGCCCAGCCTCCAGCACAGCTACCTTTGGGGCAGTGAAGGAGCAGTGATGACTGCCCATGGGTGGGATCTTAGTCATGCAGCTTTCGCCTGGAGGCACATGCACCTCTGATTCTACAACACCCTCCCCATCCAAGTTGTTTATCCTGACATGTGTCACACACTGCCCCTGTATGCTGTCATGTCTGTCTGCAAGTGCAACCTCTCCTACCCAACTTACCTCCCCATATGTACCTATACCCCTTCCCCAACATTCCACTCTCTCCTTAAAAAAAGGCACCTGTCCCACAACAAAATATCACCCTATATATTTCTTACACATGTCCAGTGGACACAACTAATTATTCCATTAATTAATCAACACATATATGTTGCCCTTAGCCCTCCCTCTGGGGTGGGAGGCTCCAAATTCCAAATTATGTAAACCTGCACAGCTGTTGCTGTATAAGAAATGGAAAGCTATGGCTCTTTCCTACACCCTTCCTGCACAACCCTACCTGCCTTTCAGTATGTTTTTCCCCTGCTTGCCCCATTTGACAACTTTCCTATCATCCCCTTTTTCTTTTCTTTTTTTAATGTTAGCAGGTTTAAGAGGAGCTAAGCAGCATGCCACACAAACCCGCTTAAAAGTGCCTTAATCATCTTATATGTTTCATACAGTGTTAAGTACATCTGCAAAATAACCTCTGCTACCACATCTTAAACCCAGGCTCCTGTAAACTACAGCCCAGTGCATTAGCCCACTAGGCCACTCAGCTCTGAATTAACACTGGTGTTTCCAGCAACATATACTGATTGCCATTGACACACTGCAAGTACATATAATGGGAAAAATGGGAGCATACTTGTGACTATGATGCAGACACTCAGACAAATAAATAAAAATGTATGTACGTGAGGCCTGGGATAGCAGGTATATCTGTCAACTGTACAGACTTTTGCAGACTGTCCACAGTTTTGGCCCCTAATAGTATATACCTGGAAAACCACTGGCAAGTCATTAAAGATTGAGGTTAGAAAATCATGGCAGACATTTGAGTGTCACACTTCCTACCCTTTACAATACACATGCTAATGCAAATCCTGTGTCACAGACTGTATACATGCACATATATCATGCAAATACACTTTCTGCAGCACTGACTAAGTAGCTCAGTCTGTTAATTTTTTATTTATTTAATTTATTTACCAGGAAATTCCAACTGAACATAGGTCTTTTTTCAGCGGATGCCCGGGGAGAAAAGTTCGACAGAACAATAAACGCGCAGCAGAGCACATGAAGAATAATTGAATATACATACAATAGCAAATAATACATACTGCAGCAAACATTAGCTATACATACAATATGAAACATAGTAATGAACAGATATACCAATATCTAGCTAGAGGCTAGGAATAGGATGTATATACAGATAGTCCTAAGCTCAGACAAATACTGTTCTAAGCTGATATACCTAAATCTTATATACAAATATTGCACTAACTTCAAACTGATATAAAGCAGATGCTCCACACAAAGGTAGAACAAGCTAGAAGGGCTAACGGGATGGAAGGGGAACATAGAGGAGTAAGAGAGGAGACTGAGTGAGTAATATACGTGGTAGTGAGAGGAAGCTAGGTGTACGTCAGTTAGATATGTTATCCTCCAAAAAAAGGAAGCCAATCTGATGGTCCTCTGCCATAAACAAACTCTACAACAGAAGAAAGAAACTGCTGCAAAAAAGAGTAAAATCCCATGACTGGAAGAACTCCCTGGTCAGCCTCAGTAAGAAGCTGAGATCCCTTATAAAATCCTCCAAAACTAGTTATGAAAACAAAATTGCCACTGATTCTAAAGACAACCACAAAGCATTCTATAGCTATGTCAAGAATCACAATGGCAACACTTAGATCTGCTCTAAGTTACAGCACAATGGCACTAAATATACAGAACCAACTGATATTGCCAACATCCTGTCAGATAGGGTCAGTGCTAACTTTACCCCCCACCCCCTAAAGGGCCCATCTCTATACCAGAAAAATGCAAAATTCTTGTAATCACAGCTGCACAGGTAAAAAACCAAGAACACAGCATCCATGGGACCTGACAACATCCCAGGCGATGTTCTACATGAACTACAGAATGAACTGGCACCCCACCTAAGCACCATGTTCAATCATAGCCTCACCTCAGGCTTTAGGCCCACTGAATAGTGCATAGCGACAGTTATCCAACTCCACAAAGGGGGAGCCACCATGAGCTCCAGGAACTACCGCCTCATTAGCCTAATGAGCCTGGTCTGCAGGGGAAGGAGTGTAAATGCCTTCCATACAGTGTATTTTGCCATCCACAGTCCTGGGTTCGAATCCAGTGTATTGCACTTCAATTACATTCTTGTGAATATAGCAAATAATGAAAGAGTCATGCAAATTTAGCCAAAACAGGTTGGTGCTACTGAATTAACTGCTACCCATGCTTGTGTGTCAAAGGCCTGTAGGTATGAACACACTGCACATATTCATATAGCCTACCTATATGTTGCCTATTACTCTCTGATTGGCAATGTTACATAACAGATGTACCTTAAGCACATACTTCAACTAGACTGTTATGGGTACCCTCATCCAGGCTCTGCTGTAATGACAGAGCTGATACTGCTCCCTCAGTGACACATACAGCTTGATGTCCTCCAAAGTGTTCACACTTCCACCTATGTGTCCAAGGTTGCAGCAGCATCTGCAGCCTGCAACATATGCAGCTGTATGATTAACTACCTGATACAGACCTACCATACCTCACAACCCCCTAGAACAAGGGTTTCAGACATCCATACATAAAGGTGTGGGGGCAAAGGTCAAGCAACAGGGACATGTTTCACAGTTTGACCCTACAAACATAGTGAACTGACAGACTAGCAGCTACTGCAGAAGCATGCATATTCTGATGGGTATGATGTCTGACACTCACATGTTTTTCTCCCCTTACTGACCTCAACCCACAATGTTTAACGCTGAACTGTCTGATAATCACAATGTCATTTGACAATGGCCAAACATAGCATGCAAAACTGTGGACATACCTCATAAATCTCGAGTGGACAGTATTTGCACCTACCCTCTGTGATGCTGTAGTGTCCACACCTCACTAATGTCCATCTCAAAGACTAAGAAAGGGGCCAAGGCCTACATGAAGACCTTAAATATTGCACTATGGTGCCATGCCATTTCATTGGTTAATGAAAGAGCAACCCAACTGTTTTGGATGCAACTAGCAAGTCTAAGTCACAGACTGGTGCACAGGTAATTGCCTGATAATGAGCATCACCTACAAAAGCAAGCAACTGCCTATGGAAAACAGGTATGTGAGTTGTTTTACCAAGACAGAGTATGATTTAGCAAGCTTTTTTCCTGAGGATTTGTTCACAAAAGGATTACGTCACTCTACCAGGTATGTCATACAAGTCCCCATATAATGGGAAGCAGATGGGAGGATGCAGGTATGGGAATAGGGATTGCAACAGTAGGTCTGTAGAACATCTCTGGGAATGATATGTTGGTGATACTCTGCTGTCCAACAGCTATAGCCATGCCTCTCACCTGTGCCTGCTGTGAATGAAATCACAGCTGTTGCCCTCTCACTCCCTCTACAATGGTTGGCTCCTGTTCAAAAGCAACTGGATTGTGAGTTAGGCATATTGACAGTAAGTAAGGGTGGACACAGCTGTCATATCACATGATGTACTGTCATTCAGCTCCTCTCAGTCTGTGAATGTCACACAGGAATAGTTCAGACATTGTAAAGGTGTCCCTGACTGTCCCTGAAGTACTCTGGCTAGGTCACTGTTTTATCGACATTCATATCTCATCACTTGAGAGCTATGGCTAATATACCTGGCAACTCCCTACAGCAGGAATTCAGGTCATAGCCATTATTAGTGGGGGGACACAGGCCCAACCTCAGCAACAAAGTGTACATATTGGTCATAAAAAGTAAGAGTATGAATAGAGTAACAGATATTACTGTAGCATACATTTTTTCTGAGGGTTTTGGCATGTCACAGCCAGATTCTCTATATTCTGAAAACAGCCATCAATTATTGGCCAACTGTTTGCCAGACAGCCATGTGTTTGTGCTAACAGGATCACATATACCAGGGACATATACAGATTCCACAACTATCTGTGTACTAGAGAGGTATGACACCTACAGGAAAGATATACTACAGCAGGTTTGCATTGCTGTCTGCCATTGTGGCACACTGGTGTTGCTGGACTGTCCCCATATACTTAACATAACACACACCCATTTGTCTGACAGTGGTTGTATGGCATAGTAGTAGGACTTTGACCATGAGGAACACACCACAGTAGACAGCACTGATGGGTGTGGAAACATACAGCACACTCTGTCATGGCACACAGGGACATAACTGGTATTGCTACTATGTTGGTGATAGCCACATACATAGTGTGTTAAAAGACTGTGGGGTATGACGTGGGAGGTAGCAGTGGATAGTGCAGGCCACTTTGGTATGCAGGGTCTGTACATAGTGGATATCCACATATCTCTGGTCATATGATGTTTTCCCATTTTGTTCTCTTTCAGGAAAGATATATCAAAGGAGGCACCCACCATTTTCAGATGCTGAAAACACTGTTATCCTGGATGTCCTTAGACTGCATCATAATATTCTGCTGTCCAGGAGTCACCAGCATTGTGAACAATGTGCAGCAGTGTGGGCTGATCTTGTCACAGCAGTCAACTAAACTACAGGACAAAATCTGCAAGCAGGTCCGACACTGGTCAACAGATATTGTCAATGCTGCATGGCAATGGGCTGCCACTGTGGCCAGGGACCATGCTGCCACAAGTGGAGGGCCTGCAGCAGAAAGACCACTCTTGGCCACAGAGAAATTCCTGGCAAACTTGGGTTTATCCACTGGCTCCCAACCATCCATCACCCCATACATCGTGGAGGTGGGTGTTACAGCATCCACATCAGGTAGGCTTCCTGTGTTCATCACTGTAATACAATATCAGTCATTGTGGCTGCCTCTGCATACCAGTACATGGGTGTCAAGTCTATCTGCATTGGGGGGGGGGTTGGTTTTAACTCACAATTGTGCACACATAGTCAGGATGTCAGCAATATAGGCAGTATCATGTTAGCTACTGCAGCTACTGTACATGTTGATATACACACATATTACTCTGTAACAATGCCACATTTGGTATTGCTGACAATACCTCTCCCTTATATTTCTATAGGTATGTCAAATGTGGTCGGAGTCCAAGGTCCTGTACATGGTACTTACTTGTATGTTCCATTTCGGAGGGGTTAAATGAAGTGCATTGAATGGGTAATCACAGTTGTGTATTTGCAGCAGCAGTAACACATTTGCACTTATTGTTGAGAAGGTCTATGCAATTTGCTATACAGGAGGCACTCTCTCACAGATACCTGTTCACACACAATATGTAGATGGCACATACCTGAGGCAGTGATACTATAACTGGCATAGTATGCTCAAGACGGGTACACTGTGTTTTAGGTGTAGGTCTATCAGATACACTGACATATTGCTTGTCTCATAGGTGCATAGTACTGGCAACATTAACTGGATGTAGTTGCAGTGCATGTTATAAAGGGCCTGTCTTGTCTGTGTATGTTGTAGTCTGTGTGTTGTGCATGGGATCAGAAATAAGATGAAGTATGTCTAATGCAGTTGTGGCTTCTCAGCTGTATGCGTGTTTGTGTGTGTGTGTGTGTGTGTGTGCGTGTGTGTGTGTGTGTGTGTGTGTGTGTGTGTGTGTGTGTGTGTGTGTGTGTGTGTGTGTGGATTACCATACATAATAGTGCAGGTAGTAATGTACTTATTTTGTCTTTCTCATCACAGGTGAACATGGGGGTTGGAGTCTGTCCCCCTCACAACCTGATGTCAGTGACTCATCGGACTCTGATGATGATGGTGGCCATAATGAGGCACAGGTGGGGTTTTTGGGGGTTAAATCTGTCTCATGAGTTAACATACCACTTCCTCCCCCATTGTCTCCCCACACAGTCAGTATGCCCACTCATACACAGTCCCTATGAGGCCACAGATATCCGACAGGCAGAGTGTGGTGACATTGAACAGGAGAGTGTGGCAACTATGGCCACAGTGAGTGTAAACACTGGCCATTGCCAGAGAGCTGGTGAGGTCCCACACAGGCAGATTAACAGGGGTGCTTGAAGGAGGACTGCTGCTCATCCACCACTTGTAATAGGTGTCACATCACAGGTCACCTGATGCATGTTTTGGTCCATCATGGAGGCACAGGCATGTTCCAAACACAACAATAGCTGGATGGTCAGGATTATGGATGCAGCAGAGCCTGACATTCGTGACTCCCTCCACCACATTGGTGATGCCATGGATCATTTCACTGATGTAGTGGACAGACGGGGGGCTGAGACATTGTCATTCCTTGGCTGCATGTTGTCTGTGCTGGAACATCTGGTTGGAGTAAGGCATCAGACATGTGGACATAGGTCAGCAACACCATCTGATGAGACTCCATGTGGCCCTGCACACTCATGCTCCTGTAGTAGCAGTACTTCCAGCACTACAGAAAGGAGTGTGCTGTCCACACCATGATGTGGCAGGCCATAGGCATGTGGTCCTGGCCTGTCCCATGGGGGACAGGGACCTAGCAGACACCAGTCAACATCAGCTACAAGTACTGCATCTGACCCTGGGTATGGTGGTACTAGTGCCACTCCTGGCAGAGTTAGTTCCCGTGTTTATGGCCGGAGATGGTGAACTGTCCACTCTACCATGTACAGTCCACAGCTGTCCAACATACACACATGTAGGGCTAGCACTGGGCTTGACTGTTTACACGCACACACTCAAACATCACTGTCACATGGAGGTCAACAACAGACACACACAGCACCTCTCCATGTCCCAGCTAACCCAACACCCTTTCCTGACTCACACACATGTTGTCAACTGTTTGGCACAGCCTAGGCCTCTGGCACATCCACATCACACTCTGTGCATGTGATTATACCTGTGCCACATCCCTGCCATCCATACCATTGATGCAGGGATATGCAAATATGTGTCTGATGCACAGGGTGACTATATTACATTACATGTAGTTTTGTAGTGCAGTAGTGTTATGCCATGACAGGTACTGTATTCTGGCATGTGTCATGAGAACACATCAAACTTTGTGTAACTTTGTTGCATGATGTTAGATTGGCAGTAGTGTTGCACAATGACAGGTGACTCACAGAACTGTGTATGTTTCTGTTCCAGGGGTCTGAGTGGCTAAGGTATGGAGACTTGGTGGCAATACAGTGACATAGGATGCAATGGCAGCACAGCAGACATATGACATTGGCAAGGTACAGCTGTATGTGTGAGTGGTTACCTAGGTGCATATCTGTAGAACAGTGTGTCAGTGACAATGGGGGCAGTCAGTGTAATCCTGCATGCATACCCTGTGACAAGGCCTGCTGTCCTTGATACATGTGACCTGAGTATTCTGTACATACAAATGTAGGTGGTGGCAGAAAGCATTTATGCATTTATGCCTAGATCAATGTGGGTTATTTAGGGCCTGCAGCTAGTAACAGGGCAGTAAAATGCATGATAATTACACACTCATATGTGTACTGCTGCATGGAATATATTTGTACACTTACACAGAGGTGCCTTTATTGAGATTAAAACCCCTACTGATCTATTAGCATACACTAGAGCACTAAGAACGTATTGCATGCACCACAAATCTTATCTGTTTTGAGATTGTCAGCCATTGCTGTTAAGGTAGATGACATCAGCAGGTGTTGACAGGGAAGCTAATGTTGAGGAGGATGCTAGTCACAAGGTCACAAAATGATTGACCATTGCACAGACATCTGCCAGATGGGCACGTCTGTACTGCTGTAAGGGAGATATCCACATTCACACGCGTGCGCGCGCGCGCGCACACACACACACACACACACACACACACACACACACACACACACACACACACACACACACACACACACACGGTGTCTGATGTGTGATTAGAACCCTTACTTACCTACTATTACACACTATAGCTTGTAGTACTTATTGCACATGCCACCAGTTACATCAGGTGTACATGGGGCTGCAGCAATAGTACTTGTGGGCTACGCAAAGTGGCCTTGTATTACACAGCATGTGTGGCCTGCAGACTGAGTCTACTTTATGCTGTTATTGTATCTACTGTCCTAGCAGTGGGGTACCTGTTAATACCCCTCTGTGTGTACAATTACCAATATTGCCATTTCTGGCCAGTTGCAGTTTGCTAGGAGGACAATTGGCCAGTGACAATATGGCCTGTCCAAGTCCTGCGTTGAAGCCATTGCACATTACACCACCTGCTCACCATTGTCTGTCTACTGAGTGACATTCCACATGAACAGAGTTCTGTGGTTGGGTGGATTATATCATTATATGGCCTTGGTGTGTTACCATTAGACAACTGTTGTGTGTGTAGGTGCAGATAATCCCAGCATTCTGTGAGTAGGTGTGCACATTCATACATCCCCGGGTACATATATATTTTATATATCTATCTATACATATATATATATATATATATATATATATATATATATATATATATAAATATGTATATACATATATATATATATATATATATATATATATATATATATATATATATAAAAAACAGGGAAGTCAACTTAGGTATAGCTGTGTGTTAGCTAAATGTAAGAGCATGCCCAGTGTGACTGTCAGTACTTACAAGGTGACTCCAGGCCAGACCTACCTGTACTCCAATACAGGATTTTGTGTGCTGCAGCACCTGATTCAGCAGTCCAGCACCTGCCTGATATTTTGTCTGAGGGATGACCCGGCTGTGTGCTTAACATATATATGACTCATACCTATCAACTGAACAAATTTCAATAAACTATACAGAGTGTTGCATCATATGTATGCTACATTTTACTTAGCATTGTGATTTTCTGGTACATCAGTGGCAACTCATTATAGACTGACGTTAGGAAATTATTCCAGACATTTGAGTTACTGACTTCATACACACCAGGAAACCCATGCTACTGAACGACCTGTTATTCTGTGCACTTTCTACATTTTTTTCTGGCCAGTAGTTAATCCTTCTCCTTATATTTGGGCCTTTGTCCCACTACTGTTCATGGCTTTGTCCAGATTTCCTGCTCTAAGTGGTTGTACGTATGATGTGACTGGGATACATGCTGTCACACCACACACAGGGTGAAAGATTTTACACCTCTTACTGTACATGTTTTAGCAGGATGTCCAGCATTTTGCCCCATATATCTGCTCTGTTCCTCATACAGTTGTGTTTTCCAGTACTATACTAATAAGTGGAGCCCACTGAATTGTTATAAGTATTGATGCAGTTAAGTGATACTGTGGTGGTGGTGCTGCGGTAGCTTTGTCGACTCACAGTAAGACGTTGTCCTGTTCAATTCTCAGCTAGAGCGTCTTCTGTGTGGAGACATGCGTGAATGGGTGTACCTTCTTTGAAGGTTGTGCGTCAGGACTGCCAACTTGGCACGTAAAAACCTACTGCCAATCATTAGCGGACCGGAGTTCCAGTGTGGTGACTCCTAACTGGGAAAAGCCGAAAGACAAAACAACATTGACACAGTTAAGTGATGGCCTTTACATCCTGCTGCTATTCTGACCTATTGCAATCTGCTGTTATACTAGCCATCTTCTAGGTTACTCAGAGCATGTATAATGTCAGTAGCCAGCTTCAAACCATGAAAACCATCAACCATGCTAATGTACTTAGCCCACTGAGGCCCACCAGCCACCAGAAAGTGAGGTTTCATTCCTCACACTATCAACAGCAAACAGACATACACTTTGACCACTGAGTGAAGTGGAAATAAAAACATGTAGCCAGGTTGTTTGGGATAGCCCTGGGATTGTGTGATCTGCTGATATATTCATGCAAACATACTGTTACTGCAGTTGTCTGGGAACACTGATGTGTTGGGGTAGGGGACTCTAGCATTGACAGTCATGCATCTGTCCTATGACCCCATTGTTTGGCATTTCCTTTGCATACTGCAGTGGACATTGCTGCCTTATGGCCTAATGCATATTATGGGGCAGTCAGTATTGGACAGAATACCTGTTGTCTCACATAGCTGTTAGTTCTCTGCAAGTAGCCCAGTAGCCCACTCTATTCCTTTGCATACATGCAGCAGGTCCATACATATGGTACCATAGTGTAGTATCCTGTACATTTGTTGTAAAGGAGAGTAACTTACCTTGTGAATGCAGCAGTTGAAATACCTGTGTTTCAGGGTTGACTCTATCTGATTCACGCAGTACAAAGCCAATATGTGGTGAGGTACAGGTTGTGTGGTGTGATTGGCATCCTTTTTACTATGAATGTGAGTCAGACTAATGTGTTACTCCCTAGGACCCTAGGTTGTCAGTGCATGTACTGCAAGAAAGGAATTAATGGAGGTTCTTCTTCGGGTGAAGGACAATTTAAACAGAACTCTAAACGTAGCAGATGGAAATAATGTAACCAGTATTTCTAATGTTGTAAATGTATCTGTTTTTTCTTTGCCAGAGGAGGAATTTTCTGTTCTGCAGCTAGGTTTGAAATTTGTTCCAACAGTTATACCTAGATGTCATGTAATCAAACAAGAAGCGTTTAGATTTGTTAGGAAATTGCATCTGAAATATTTCTTTGCTAGTGGTGACAAATATAGATTTGACAGAGGTTAAAGAAGTTATGTAGAGAGTGATTCTAGTGATGACAGTTTTTTCTCATGTACTTCTAATAGTGATGATAATATGATGTCGAATGCTTACACCCCTTTAAATACTGATGATATCAAATATGAAAGTAAATTTATACCTCCTTATGTGAATAACACAGTTATACAGTTCTCAGAAATGTTATATTTCTCATTACAAGAACTGGTAAATTCACATAATACACATTCTTGCTCTTTTAATATGACAAAAAAGAATGGCTTTCTTTGAAAAAATTGAAAGACAGGAATGATCTTATTATTAAGCCCTCAGATAAGGGCAACAAAATTGTACTGTTACATTATACTCAGTACTATCATATGTGTATGGAACACCTTAATAATAGAGCAGTTTATCAATTCTGTGAATATGAGGAATATATGAGATCTATTAAAGAATTTACTATTTTGATTGAAAGGGGTGTACGGTTAGGTTATTTTAGTAAAAAAGATCTAGAAACTAAATTTTGTACAGAGAATTGTCATTTGGCAACATTTTATTGTTTGCCGAAATTGCATAAAAATTTACAAAATCCTCCGGGTCGTCCTATGGTGGCAGCTACTAATTATTTTTTACAAAATATAGGACAAACTATACACAAACTTTTACTACCATTTGTGAAGAAATTAGAATCATATGTTAAGAATTCTTTTAATTTTGTGGATAAAATATCACATATTAATTGGACTCAGGATATGTTCTGGGTTTGTCTAGAAGTTGTGAGTTTATATACAAACATTAGTCACACAGATGGTATGCAAGTGTTATATTATTTTTTTTGGGTGACAGCCCAGTTTTTCATTTTATGTTAGATTTAGTTCAATTTTGTTTATTAAATAACTATTTCAGTTTCAATGAAGTCATTTATCATCAATTGAAAGGGACAGCTATGGGGGCTCCATTTGCCCCAATGTATGCCAATATTTTTATGGCCAAATTTGAGTTGGATTATATTTATACCAATTCCTTTGTGCAGAATCATGTGATATTGTATTCACGTTACATTGATGACTTAATTTTTCTGTGCAAAGGAGGACGGGATTTGGTTGATAAATTTATATTGTAACAATCAGAATAGATATAATATTAAATTTGATGACTTACAGGTTGGAACTAGTGTTCATTTTTTAGATGTTACATTAATAGGAATAGAAAATAAATATATTGGTACTACAATTCATCAAAAATTTGCTGATGGTAACCAATATTTATTTGGTAGTAGCTGTCACCCTCCGCATACCATAAAATCTTTACCTTATAGTGAAATGATTAGAATATCTAGATTATGCAATGATTCGGTAGATTTGGAGAAACAAATAAATCAACTTATTGATGTTTTTTTATGCAGAGGTTATTCTATGGATTCTATTTTTGAATCCGTTGATAAATTCTTGACCTCTGGGGAAAAACATCTCTTGCCAAGGAATAAACTTAAACAAAATAAAAAGGCCTTGGTGGATGATGTTTATTTTGTCACTACATATAATGTGCTAAGCCAAGAAATTTGGGATGCAGTTAAATATTATTGGAAGTTTTTGCTGAAGGATAGAACATTAGGTAGTTTGCTTCCCTCTAGTCCTTTAGTGGCATATAAAAGGGGACAAAATTTGGGGGATATATTGATTAGAGCATATTTTAGGCATCCTGGTGAACAGTGAAATTTTCCAATAAGTAATTTTGGTACTTTTGCTTGCCAGTCATGTAATATATGCAAATTTATTAGAATATCATTCGACAGAATAAATAACAAAAGGTTTATACCTAATAAGCAATTTTCTTGTCACTCAGAGGGAGTTATTTATTGCCTTAAATGTCCTTGTAATTTATTTTATATTGGAGAGACTAAGAGGAGATTTAAACTTAGATTACAGGAACATATTTGTAATATTAAAAGGGGTGCCACAGATCATTCTGTGGCTTCACATTTTTTACAAACCCATAACCAGAATGCTGATTTGTTACAAGCTACTGTTTTGGAACAGATTTTTATTAAAAAAGGAAATCATAGATTGTTAAAAAATATGTTATTATATAAAGAATCTATTTTTATATTGAAATATAATACATTATCACCTTTTGGTTTAAATATGGAGGTTAATTGGAAATATTTGATATAATAGGTTAGATATTGTGTGTTATATTTATATTATATTTTTGTATTTTTGTTATGGGTTTTTATTTAACAGGGATTGCAGTTTCTTTAATACTTAATTATTTAATTGATTTATTATTAATTAAGTCATTTACACTCTGTATATAAGGGAATGCATTTTTACCATGTATTGTGTGCTCATTGAAGGCTCTGGTGGCCGAGGCGCTAAGACTTGTTTCAATAATAAATTTTCCACCTGGAATCATTGTTGTTTTTCATCACTCAGTCTTTTTCAAGACTGCTTTTGGTTTTTTGTTGGTTTTCTATAGTATTGGACAGAATACCTGTTGTCTCACATAGTTGCTAGTTCTCTGCAAGTTGCCCAGTAGCCCACTCTATTCCTTTGCATACATGCAGCAGGTCCATACATATGGTACCATAGTGTAGTACCCTGTACATTTGTTGTAAAGGAGAGTAACTTACCTTGTGAATGCAGCAGTTGAAATACCTGTGTTTCAGGGTTGACTCTATCTGATTCATGCAGTACAAAGCCAATATGTGGTGAGGTACAGGTTGTGTGGTGTGATTGGCATCCTTTTTACTATGAATGTGAGTCAGACTAATGTGTTAGTCCCTAGGACCCTAGGTTGTCAGTGCATGTACTATGTTTTGCCTCTTTGCCAATGCCAGAGCATACTACATCTGCCTATAGGGAAAGCCAGAGGGGGTTCCTCCTCTGAGTCCCCCTGTGGGTGTGGCTGTGGGGACCTTAGTACTGGTGGGGGGGTTGTGTGTCCTTTCCCTGTGATGATCCTGCTGCAGCTGTTTTGACAGGATTATATTGTGTAGCATGGCACATACTGTGAACATCTGTGCACATGTTGTTGGAGAGTACTGCTAGGCTCCACCAGATATATCAAGGCACTGGAACCGTGACTTGAGCATCCCAAACACATGCTCTATACTGTTCCTAGTTTGTGCATGTGCCTCATTATGGCATTCCTCAATAGGTATGTGTGCATTTCTGATGGGTGTCATCATCCACGGTTCGAGTGCATAGCTAGCATCCCCCAGTAGATGGCCATACGGGATGTCCCCCCCTGGCAAACATCTGGTATAGTTGTGATGTGTGCTAGATACGGGAGTCATGATAACTGCCAGCACACACATTCATGATAATGCCCTGGGCATTGCACACAACTTGGCAGTTGATGGAGTGATACCCCTTGTAGTTGACATAAACTCTACCCTCCTCACCGGGTGGTGCTTTGATGTGTATATGATTGCAGCCTATGCCACCCAGTACCTCTGGGTAGTGTGCTACATTATAGAAGAGATGCATACTGCTGGCCCTTTCCTCAGGGGTGGGAGGATGGCATAATTGTTAAGGTGTTTACTTCGCAGGCACAAGATGCAGGGTTTGATTCTCACATGGGATAATTGACTAGGGTTAAAATGTCCCAAAAGGGCAGTTAGCCTAATACTAATCTATGAACTAAGCTATAATCTATGAATCTAGGGGTGTGGGGTAAATAAATGTGCTCACTTGTATGTGATTGCATGGCAGCCAGGAACTGGTAGAGCATCCTGGATGCTGATGCCTGTGAGATCCCCCATCATGTCCCCAATTGGTCTTTGAAAGTACCTGTAGCTAGTATTCTAAGGACTACACATACCTTTGTTTCCACTGGGATGGATTACCCTCTGTGGGCTCTGGGTCTGAGTAGAGGGCAGCAGAGCTTGGTGAGTTCTTGTAGTATGTCCCTGTCCACCCTGTAGCACTCTACAATCTCCAGTTCATGTACCTCCTGGAAGGTTACCCTGGGCCTGAACACTCTTCTCCTTCTCGGTCTAAGCCTATTGTCAGGAGCAGCATCAGCACTGACCTCAGCATCTAGCACATACTGATGTAGCAGAGCAGCAGCTCTGCCTTCCCCGCTAAGCATAGCAAGCATAGCAGCAAAGTGCGCAAACATGCTCAAACCATGTAAAAAATGCCCTGAAGCTAAACAAAGCTTAGCAGCACTCCACACTCCCCCTGCTTAGCTGAGAGGCACAGGGTGCTTCTGAGCTCCAATCTGCTTAAACATAGAGTGACACACCACCTTTTGATGCCAGCTAGCTCTCTTGTGGACACCAACATGGTTCTCGGGCTACATGGATTTTATCTGCAGACACAGTAGCCCATTTTTGCTATTCAGTAACACCAGCTCATTTGCATACAGATCTGTGCACACAACCTGGATACTACACTATTCCTGGGCCTGCCTCCTTAGCAACCACAGAAATCCAACATTGTACATACTCCATGCTTGGCCCTATAATACATTATTGTCACATATTCCTTATTTTTTGTTTTTAAACTTTTAAATATATTTTTTTAGCATAACGGCGTGTTTGCGCACTCCTGGGTGCCACGCAAACATAATATGGGTATTAAAAAAAAAATTATATTAAATTATTTTGCATTACTTTTTGGAAACACAGGGCATAGTTTTGCACATATATGTGCCTACTATGCAATTTTTGACCTTCTACATGGGCTTTTGCAGCCCCTGTTCAATTTTTATTTTCTTGTACACTAAAATTGTCCATGTACACTTCAGACACCAACACAGGGTCTGCAGGACTGCTTATCTGCTTGCTGTATCACTCCAGCACCCTCATTTGCATGCAGTTCACCTTCTTATGAGGTGATTTGCATGTGACAGACACTTCCATGTTCACACACTTGTGCATGCCTCTCTGCTCTGTTTACTGGATTGCATGGCTGCTTACTTCCGTGTAAGTTCATGCCACTATGCCTATACAGAAAATCACTCTGTGTAGGCTTTATGTAATTTCCCCCATAGTGAAACTAATTCTTAGTTAAGGGACAAATATAATTTTGCATGTGCTATATCATCTGGTCATCTCTTTTCTAGAGTGTTGTTGTTGTTGTCTTTCAGCTTTGCCCAGTTAGGGGTCGCCACAGCGGAACTCTGGTCCGCTAATGATTGGCAGTAGATTTTCACGAACGCCGAGGGGCCAGCTTGACATCCAGTCTTCAATGAAGGCACGCCCATTTACGCATGTCTTTCAAAAGCACACCCAACCGCAGAGAGGACATGTAATTAGTGTATTTAATGTCATCTCTATGAACTGCAACTTGTGAATTATTTAAATATTGACATTTATTATCTCCTTATATCTGTCCAAATATTTGCACTATGTATGCATAAGTTCATGAAATGTAGTTGTGATTTTTTTTTACTTAGTTCATATGTTGTTCTTCTGTACTATGATTTTTAATAGCTTTATTTAACTGTAACTGTATTATATTAATGTAGAACTTTTCTCCCTGGCCCTCCACTGAAAATGGGATAGTATCCCAGTCAGACTTTCCCAGTAAACAAACATCAAATAAAATAAATAAATGCAATAAATGTAGGCTAATCTCTCTTGGTGTAATGGAGTTTTGGACAAATACAGATACTCCCCCCCTTGCTTTTACCCCAGGGCCTGCAGTACTGAAAGATACTAAACCTTAGCATAGAGGATAAGTTGCAATTGCACTGAAATCAATTATTAGCAACTACATAAGCATAAATATTTTTGAGTATCAGGAGAGCTTTGAGTGCTGGTATATTTCTATTCAGACTTGTATTACTGAGTAGTGCCACCAAAATGTCTAAATTTAGATTTCATTGTACTATGTTCATAGGTTCATAGTTCATAGGTAGGTACTAGGCTATTTTCCAGAGGGCATTTATAAGCCTAGCCAGAGTGTGTCAGCTTTCGCCTCCCCATTGATTAATTAACTGAGCCTCTGTCAAGATGAACCAATGAAGTGATCCCAGGGGTGTATTTTCTGTTACCCATCCACTCGTCAAGGTTTCTCTTGAAGAGTGTTAGTGAGGGGCTCTGCCTAATGTAGTTAGGAATTTTGTTCCAAAGCATGGGGAGTCTCTGTGACAGGAATCTATCCCTCCAGCATGTTCTATTTATTGTTGTGGTGAAGTTTAGCTCACTAGAGCGAGTGGCTCACAGTGACTTGTATTTCTTTAAGTGGAGCATGTCCATCAATTCTGAGTTGGACATGGCTTTGTAAGTCAGGCAGAGATCACCTCTGAGTAAGTGATATGCGACTGAGTACAGCTGGAGTTTTTCCAGTCAGGCTGCATAGGACATATGTTTGAGGCCAGTAATCCTCTTGGTGAGGTACTTTTGTGGTCTTGCCAGCTGTTGGAAGTGTCTTGTGAGGTACATCCCAAATGGGGCATTGTACTCTATGATGGGTCTGATGAGTGATGAGTAGAGGGGCACTATAACCTCTTTATTTCTTGATGCAAACCTTTTAGTAACTAGATGGGCTACATAGAAGGATTTCCTTACTACTTTGGCAATATGATTGTCAAAGGATAGATTACTATCTACCTGGGTCCCCAGATCTCTTATTACCTCTTCTGTATTAAGGGGGCTGCCACCTATGTGGTAATTCATGTTTGTTTTGTTTCTCCCAAATGGGGATGACTATGCATTTTTTGGCATTTAGCTTGAGACCATGACTTTGACACCAGGTGTCCATCTCAGTAAGGCCCTTTTGGAGAATGTCTGTGTCAGCTGGAGAGTCAATTATGGCTCCCAGTTTGCAGTCATTGGCAAACTTGGTTAGCCATAGTCCTCCTGTGTTTGCCTGTACTTCTGAGAAGTATATGCCGAACAGTAGGGGTCCCAGGACCAAGCCTTGTGGGACACCATTTGTGACTGGTTTAGAGTCGGACCTGGAGCCCGCTATTCTTACCATGTGTGTTCTGTCTGTAAGCCAGTTGGCAACCCATCTCGTGATGTACGGGTTTATGTTCAGGCTGGTGAGGTTTTCTATAATTTCAAAGTGGGGAATGGTGTCAAAAGCTTTGGCTAGGTCAAGGTAGGCTGTGTGAGCTACCTTCCCCTCATCTATGGCCTTGCTGACTGTCTCGAAGAAGTCAACCAGGTTTAGTAGGCATGATCTGCCCTTAACAAAGCCGAACTGGGTCGGGTCAAGTGTTTGGAGGTTCCCAATGTCTTTGTTAATGAGTTCCATGATGATGCGCTCCATAGCCTTGCAGACCAGGCTAGTCAGGCTTATAGGATAGTTACCAGGGTCAGTTGTGTCCCCTCCTTTGTGGAGCAGAATACCCATTGCTGTGTGCCATTCTATGGGCACGTAGCCTGTGGAGATGCTGAGGTTGAACAGTGTGTTTAGGTGGGGGGTTAGTTTGTTCTGTAGTTCATGCAAGATGCAGCCTGGACACCATCTGGCCCCATTGACACTGTGCTTTTGGCTTTTGAAAGGGCTGTTTTCACCTGTGCATCTGTGATTTCTGGGACACTACACTTTTCCGGTATTGTTGTGGGCCCTTTTGGGGGTGAAAGTGGGGTGAAGTTTGCACTGAATCTATCTGCCAGGATGTTGGCAATATCAGTGGGTTCAGTATATTTTGTGCTATTTTGCACTAGATCAGTGCATATCTGTGAGTTGCCACTTAGATTCTTGTCATAGCTAAATAAAGCTTTGTGGTTATTTTCAAATCCTTGGCTATTTTTCTTTCAAAGTTAGCCTTGGAAGATTTTATGAGGGACCTTAGTTTCTTACTGATACTGATCAGGGATGTCTTTCCTTCATGGGATTTGCTTTTTTTCTGAACTAGTTTCCTCCTTCTATTGTATAGCCTGTTTATGGAAGGGGTCCACCAGCCTGGTTTCCTTCTCTTAGGGGAGTGAGTCTTGGTTTTGCTAGGGATGGCATGATCCATGCCTCCTTGTAAGTGCTCATAGAGTGCATCTGTAAAGGTTTCTGCATCTTGGACACTGTTATCCTTTAGCGTGGGGGCTGTGAAACTTACCACCTTTGTCTTAAGTAAGGTGAAGTTTGCTATAGAAAAGTTTTTCACTGTGGTTTCCTTGGTTGGAGGTGGTGGTGTGGTGTGGACATCCAGAGTGATTAGTTTATGGTTTGATCTAACCAGTTAATGGGTTGAACTCCAGTGTGGAACCCCTGTCGCCCATGTTGGTGATGAGCAGGTCCAATACGTTTTCACCTCTGGTAGGGGAGTTTACCAGCTGATCCAGGGCATTTGAGTTGATAAATTCCAGGAAGCGCTGGACCTGTGAGTTTGTACTTGAGTAGTTTTCCCAGTTAACGGTAGGGTAATTGAAATTGCTCAATATCAGGGTGTTTGGTAGGACCTTCATGCTTTCCAGTGTCTCCAAAAAGGCGGAGTGGTGGTCCTGGGTCATGGAGGGTGATCTGTCGCAGGCCACAATTTGCATTGCAGATTTGCCTGATGTTAGTTGCACATGGATGATCTCGGAGGTATCATGCTGCGCCACTAACCTGCAGGTGTAGGTATCCTTGATGAATATAAATACACCTCCTCCTTTTGTGTTTCGGTCCATGTTCTGTGGCCGAAATGTGTGGTATGAGTTGTAGCCTGGTAGTGTTGGGTTGCTCTGTGGAGCCTTGAACCAGGATTCAGTTACTGCACAGATGTCGATGTTCTCCATACTGAGGAGTGCATCGATCACGTGCATTTTGAGATTTAAACTCTTGGCGTTGAGTAGCATAACCCTCATTTTTTTTATTTGTGCTATTTATGGAGGTGGGTTTGACTTTTGAGCCTTACTTAAAAAAGGCACTATGGGGGCAGCAAGAGCCTTGGGCAGTATTCGAAAGCCTAGGGGTGACAGGTGCAAGCCATCTCTTGCGAAGCAACAAGGCTTGTCGAGCATGTCGTCCCAGGCTGACAGACACTGGATCCCCTTTGAATGACATCAGAAGCTTAGCCAATTGTTGAAATGTGAGAATTCACAGTAGTGGCACTAGATCTAAAAAGGTAATAGCAGCATAGTCTTTATCAAGTATACAAAAGCCCTGGTATATGAAGTGTAAACCATCCCTGGTGAAACTGGAACTCTTATCTACCATGTCATCTCATCTCAAACTGACGCATACGTTATCCCTTAAGACTGAAATCATCAATTTACCCAATTGTTTAAGTCAATTATGTTGTCTTTACTTACTGCACTGGTACAGCAGCAGCACACAACTCAGAAAGTCGCCAGGTATATAACGTCATTAAGACTCTGCCCCAGCAGAAGCCAGACAATCAAAACTCAGGGTTGAATCACCCTCATGGAAATGGGTTTTGTAGTCTTCTTATCCTTTTCTGTAGTTTTCTAGTCTCTGAAACAGCCCACCACTGAAGAGTCCATCTAAAATGAGTAAACTTCAATCATACACTAATAATCAAAACCATTGCTATAATTTATACATGCCTTCACATGTGATCACATATTGACTGTAAAATGACTGTGTGTAACATAAAGATTAACCATCCAAAACAATACCCCAGACAACTGGAATCTTTATAAACACTATCAAATTGGTTAAAAGAATTTTGTTGCTTCAGCATTTGGGAAGTGACAGGAAACAGAGTCAATAAACCTCAAAAACATGTATACTACCTGTTGTGCTACTAACAATGCAAGTAGACTTTGCATAAGCAGCATTAAACATCTCTTTTCCTGAAGAACTGTGCAGCACATGAAATCAGGAAAAGGCCAAAATGTATTGGGGGGGTGGATACAAAGACCCAACCTACACTAAGTGTACTCTAAGTATAAAAGATATGTATTCAAGAACATTCTTACCACATTTTTTGTGCTTTCTAGTTACTCAGAAAGATTACACTTTGTGGTAACCTTTATGAATCCCTGTCAATATTTAAAGCTGTAAGAATATCAGTAGGAAAACTAAAATTAGGAGGAAGAAGGTGTGAATTATGTCTGAATTGTCTGTTCACTGAGAAAGGTGTACACGTAGCGTAGGCATTATTGAATCCTGGGACAATAATAAAAGATGAAAGAATACTTATGCAAAAATAACTTGCGAATCTAGTAATATTTGCATACCTTGCATACATGTAAAATTAATGTAAAGCATAATTCATACATGCTTCCATGAAAAACAAAGTATCTACTTTTGCCTATCAGAGGTATGCATTGCTATTAGTGACTTAGAACAAGAAAATGGTCAGTACAAACAGCAACACAGTTGCATAGCATGAATAGAACACATAAGACAATGCTCAGTTAATTGAAAGTCCCCGTAAATAATTTGATTTTCCAGTAAGTCAGACATGAAGTACATAGCTGTAAAGAAAATGAGAGTCCAAAAGTGATGCCTCTCTGCAAACCAAAACTGAGCCTCCAGACACAAGAAAAAAATAGCTGTAGCCCAACACAAAAAGATATAACTTTGTCTTCTTCTTCTTCATTATAAAAAACCTTTAAGTGATTAATCTAAGTACAAAATGTCAAAGTTGAAACAGAATTTGTAAACCGGTGCCTCATTATTTTAGGTAAAGTTCAAAGTGAACAAAATGCACATGCCATTAAAAGATCTAGTGATCAAGAAAAGGAGGGGCATTGCTAACTTGCTCAGTTATGAATAAGTCCATAGATTTGTTTTTCTGAATAGTAAAAAATGTGTCACTTTACCTATGAAAGATTAAATCTGCCAAAGCTTACATGAAGACCTCAAAAAAGTATTTATTTTTCGGTGGGTCTTCATTCCCAGATTCATAATTTTTTTAATTAAATGACTTCTGGATTTGCTATTCTCCTGCTCAGGACTAGCTTAGTCCTGCATGGAAGTGGTCGTTTAGGAGCAGGACAGCAGCGCGCCATGTATATTAATGAAGGCACACTGTCTGAGCTCCTAATCTTACATGGAGCATGTACGAGTGCAGGGGCGTGTCTGTGAGCAGAACTCTCAGAATATGCAAGCCTCTGCAATGAAGAACAGCAGACAAGTCCTAAAAGAATGAGTGAGACTGCTCATAGGTGTATGCATACCCTGAGCAACATCTCCCCCAAGTGTACAAGAGCAATAGTGAAAACAAACACTATAAAGATATTTGTTTTTTTTATGAACCAGATTAAATTTAACCGTAGGTGCACAGGTTTGCCCATTGCTTAGCTAAGATTAATGCAGCTTAAATGGCAGAAGAGGATAAAAAGCAAGATATATGCAAATGAAGCAGTATGTGTAAGCACTAGTAAGCAGTCTGCTTTAAGCCCGTTTGCATGGGGGTAAGCAATGTGCATACAGGTTAAGCAATATTGAAGCTAACTCTCTGTAAGCATATTTAACTGGAGATTAGCATTGCTTACCCTTGGGCAAACCTTCGCAAACCCACTTACAAGTGCTTAAAAGTGCCTTAATCACTCTGTATGCAACAGCCCTTGTTCTGCCCAGCAACAAAATAAACAGCCTCTGCAAGGCTCAAACCCAGGACACTGTACACTATAGCCAAAGTGGTTTACCACTAAGCCATCACAGCAGTACATAAAATAGAGGTATCACCAAACAAATCCTCACTATGGAAAAATTCAAACTGAACATTTGAAAGGAATCTATATACAGTCTTATGTTGTATAACCTACTACATAACACAGATATGTGAACTGGATTACTGCAGTAAGCCCAGAAGTGAGGTGTAACTGTAATAATGTGTTGAAGCCCCCTAATAAACACAAAGACCCCAAACAGTGTACATACACATGAATCATGGATACCAGACACATATATAACATGTAATGAAAAATAAATCAATGCCAAAAGCAAATATAATGCAAATTAAATATAAAGCACCGCTAAGCATTGCACAGGCCAGCTTACTAGGTGTAAGCAATGTGTAGGCCAGCTAACTCAATTTGCCCATTGGTATACCCCTTTAAGCAATGCCAACCTTAGGTAAGCAGGTTTGCCCATAGCTTAGCCTTTTCAAAACCGTTCAATCACGGCAAAGTGTGGGAAATTGGCCCTAATTAAACCCAACAGGTGGGAATACATCTCATATCTGGTTGTAGCTTTCCCTTGCAGGCACCATGTCTGGAATGGGACAGGGAGTGTGATTTCAGCCACAGCACTGGGGCATTCAGGAGTCCAGAGTCATGGCAGGACTCCTTGTCAAAAACAATGAGCAGAGACTCCTGCAGGGCCAGTATCAGGATTCCCAAAATAAAGTGGAAGCCTGCGGCCATCTTGCCCGTGACCGCACCAGTACCACTGGCATACCCCAAACTGGTGGGCAGGTCAGGCATCACTATGCCGACTTGAAGCAGCGAAAGGGGGATCTCTTGGATCAGTGGATCCAAGAGGCCAGGACAACAGGGGAGGTCCCAGTAGTGTGTAAGTATCACTCTACTACCTGTTTAATAATTGCCAGCTCATGTATATTATGGATAGGTATGGCTAAATATTCCTCTTATGTCTTTCACAGTGACAAGTGAGCAGGCTGTGAACCAGGAAGCCCATGGCTGTCGCTTGGAGAGGTTGCGACATGAGGCAGGTTAGTAATACTCTTGCATGTACTGTCATAGGAAATAAATCTAACTGTATTAGTAAGTCAATTGCCTGCATAAAACCTGTATTATTTAAGGCAAGTACTGCATACACCAGCGAATATGGCAGGAAGAATCTCATATAGGTTGTATGTAAATAAAAGGATAATAGCCTGACAATGAAGGTCTAACTGCTGGATTGCATGTGTTTACTCTGGTATCATATGGTAATGAAGATTTGCAATCACTTAATAGTACTGTAGTATTAAGCACTGTTACCCACACTGTGCAACATAAAGAAAAAATATGTAGGAATGTCTGTATATGACTAATGTAATCCCCAGAGGTCAGCTAGTACCACTGGGAGAGACACAGACAGAAAACAGTGAAAAGACAGACAACAAAAATCCAAATAGCACACACAACTGAGAAGTGAACTGTCATGTTTTTAGCACACACAGCTATGGCTCAAATCCAGGGAGTGATAGTAGTCTGCATACAGAATCATACCCCAAGACTGTACAGATATGTCCAGAATGTCAAGTAAATTGGCCCATATCTGCTGCCTGTCACTGTGTCCCCCTGGGAAATCAGTGGGGTGATCCCAGACATATAGGCTGCAAACAAGAAATATAACTGATTGTCACACATTTATAAGAACAAACCTGTCACTCTAGCAACTCCCCAAACTGCAAACTGTTATGCGAGTAATAAGCCAAGTATGTCCCATCTACACCCCCATGTTGTCAAGCTGTGACCAGAGTGTGTGCAGTAATAGAGTGAGATGTAAGTGCATAATACTAATGTAAAACTGGTATTTTGTGTGGCAACATTCAGGAAGTGTTAACAAACATTGCTCCCACAGGTCCATCAGATACAAACACTGTGCCCAGAAATAAAAGAGTGATACCCTGTACTGGTACTGTTTACTTTGGTATTGTATAGCATTGTTAGTGTTGCAGTTGCTCTGAATAATAAGGTATTACTCATCACTGTCACCCACACTCTGCTACATAATATAACTGTCTAGGCAATCCTGTATAACAGTGATGTAATAAAAGGTCAGAATGTAAAACCACAGGAGAATTATACACAAAAATCAGATAAGAGATATGCAGCAATATCCATATAGCATACACAATTGTGATGGACAGTATTTTAGTGTTAGCAGACACAGCCATGGTCTGAAACCTGGGAGTGGAAGTAGGCTGCATACAGAATCATACCCCACAACTGTACAGATATGTCCAGAATGTCCAGTATATTCACCCATATCTGCTGCCTGTCCCCCTGTCCCCCTAGGAAATCAGTGGGGTGATACCAGATGTTTAGGCAGCAGACAGGAAATACAACCGATTGTCACACATCTATAAAAACAAACCTGTCACACTAGCAAATCCCCAAAATGTTATGACAGTATTACGCCAAGTATGTCCCATCTACACCCTCATGTTATCAAGATGTGACCAGAGTGTGTACAGTAACAGAGTGAGATGTAAGTGCATAATACTAATGTGAAATGTGGTACTTTGCGTGGAAACATTCAGGTAGTGCTAACAAACATTGCTCCCACAGGTCTGTCAGATATGAACGCTGTGCCTAGAAATAAAAGATTGATACCCAGTACTGTTACTGTTTACTCTGGTATTGTATGGCATTGTGAGTGTTGCAGTTGCTCTGAACAATAAGTATCACTGATCTCTGTCACGCACACTGTGCTACATAATATAACTGTCTAGGAAATCCTATATATGAGTGTTGTAAGTCACTAAAGTTTGAAGAGGGCAATAGTCTACATATGTCCGGATTCACCTGCATGTGGTCAAGCCATGGCCAGAGTCTGTTCAAAAAGAGATGGACAGGTATGTGCATAACACCAACCTGGAATCTGGGAGTATGTGTAGAAACAATTAGTGTTAACAAACAATTCCTCCACAGGTATACCAGGTAAGAGGTGTATACTGCAGGTAAAACCAGTCCATGAATATAGTTGTCGACAGGCATATCACTGTCCAAACTAAGGCAATAGGGTAGTGTAGTATTACTTATAAGGTACAGATAAGAGCACTGACTAGGAACATAATGTGAACAACAGTAATATACTAATTGTTAATTGGCATCTTTCTCCCCCCCCCCACCATATCTCCAACAATATACTAAATACCTACCTCAATCGGTACATGATGACTCCACTGTAATATTGGGAATATGTCCTATTTGATAATTATTTAAATCTGTTTCTATGCATGTGCTATGTTGAAATACTCCAACATTGGTGTCATGGTGCCATTAATGTACCTGCACGCTGTTGTTATTACCACTGTGGTCCCATATATGCATGTGTTCTGTTTCCTGTGCAACTGTTCCATATCTGGTGTCGGGGTTAATGGGAATATCTATTTATGCTGTTATACCTAATCCTGGAATATGTTGACTATTACTAACCCACATATGTTGATAAACCATAAACAACATAGCACGTATGGAAAGCGGATCCCAGCGGACACATCTGTCCCACCTCAGCTGGCCATGGCACTGGGCACCAGCACGACTGGGGCCCAACCCAGGACCTCCTCGTCCATTGGTCCTGCACCACCTTCAGATGGAACTGCCTCAAAGGATGGGGCTCATCCCTACTGCCCTGGGAACAGGCAGGGACAGGAACCTGTCACCTGTAGCCAGGTCCTTGTTGTGGTGCATAGCGAGCTCTGCAGGGAGGTTGGAGATCTGCTACACCAGCTCGAGGGCCGCAAGTCATGACTAGAGGGTCGCCTGGCTCTCCAACTCAACCCCCAGCACAGCCACCTTAGGGGCTGGGAAGGTGCAGTGGTGACTGCCCATGGGAGGGACCACAGATCCACTGTTTCCACTAGGGGGCTCATGGGCTTCTGATTTTCCAACAACCCTCCCCATCAAGGTGTTTATCCCCAACATGTGTCATATACTACTCCTGTATGCATCTTGTCTTGTCTGTTAACCTACCCAACCTACCTCCCCAAATATACCTACTATCCCTCCTCTCACCTAAAAAAAAAGGGGCAATCTGTTCCCTAAAAAATATATCACCCCATACGTAGCTGTCCATTTCACACATGTGTCCACTGGACACATGTAATCTGGTCTAATTGGCATCACAACATATTATTGTTGTCCTCACCCATCTCTCAGGGGTTTGAGTGTCCAAATCTACCTCCAAATTCAGTGTATATCCACAGCTGTTGCTGTAGAATTAATGGGCAGCTATGGATCTTCCCTACACCCTCCTGCACATCCCTAGCTATTTTCCTGACTGTCTCTCCATCTTTGTGCGCATTTTTCACCACTTTCCTATCAAGCCTTTTTTCTTTTCTTTTAAAGAAATGAGGAAAGGGGTAACCGGGAGTAAACACGTTTAAGCAGCAGTAAGCAAGTTTAAGATTGTTTGCACGGGGGTAAGCAATGTGTATACAGGTTAAGCAATTTAGACGCTAACTGAGTATAAGAAACTGTCACCAGAAGTTAGCAGTGCTTACCTCCGCACAAACCCATGCAAACCCGCTTAGAACTGCTTAAAAGTGCCGTAATCACTCTGTATCCAAAGGCGCTTGTTCTGCCCAGCAACAAAATAAACAGCCTCTACAAGGCTCAAACCCAGGAGCCTGCACACCCTAGCCAAAGTGATTTACCACTAAGCCATGTCAGATGGGAGTAAACACGTTTAAGCAGCAGTAAGCAGGTTTAAGATTGTTTGCACAGGGGTAAGCAATGTGTATACAGGTTAAGCAATTTAGACGCTAACTGAGTATAAGAAACTGTCACCAGAAGTTAGCAGTGCTTACCTCCGCACAAACCCATGCAAACCCGCTTAGAACTGCTTAAAAGTGCCGTAATCACTCTGTATCCAAAGGCCCTTGTTCTGCCCAGCAACAAAATAAACAGCCTCTACAAGGCTCAAACCCAGGAGCCTGCACACCCCAGCCAAAGTGATTTACCACTAAGCCATGTCAGATGGGAGTAAACGCGTTTAAGCAGCAGTAAGCGGGTTTAAGATTGTTTGCACGGGAGTAAGCAATGTGTATACAGGTTAAGCAATTTAGACGCTAACTGAGTATAAGAAACTGTTACCAGAAGGTAGCAGTGCTTACCTCTGCACAAACCCATGCAAACCCGCTTAGAACTGCTTAAAAGTGCCGTAATCACTCTGTATCCAAAGGCCCTTGTTCTGCCCAGCAACAAAATAAACAGCCTCTACAAGGCTCAAACCCAGGATCCTGCACACCCTAGCCAAAGTGATTTACCACTAAGCCATGTCAGACACTCATAACCCTGATATTTTCACAAACATATCATCCAGCCCAGTCATTCAACAGTACAGGAAATGTATTTAAATGTGTAGCTGTATGTGTGTTTACATATATTTATATCTAAATAAAAATAACATATGTATATATGTAGATATATATATATATATATATATATATATATATATATATATATATATATATATATATACATATGCATGCATCTATAGATATATATGTCTACATCTATATGTGTATGTATATATATATATATATATATATATATATATATAGAAATATATCTATGTACGCATAAATATATATCTATATAGGTATATACAGACATATATCTATAGATATAAAAGAGAACATAACAAAAACATATATGTCCACATGCACCATTAATGGGGGTGAGGGAGCCCAAATAACATACTTCTTGTACATGTAGATATCCCCCCATAGCAAAACACATCTGCCCTGCAGTACAATAAAAACTGTTGCAAATCCCATAACCAGGACCTGACACAACATGGGCAAGAGATGTTAACAGTACTCCATCCCACCTGTATGATGTCAGGCTGGTATCAGTAACATATCATGCGGTACAGTCTGGCTACCATAGGGAATGTACAGTGTGGAAGCAATCAACATTCCTAAGATACATGTACGCAGACACATATATGCTGATACATGTATATATATTTTTTAAGATGTTGTGAGATTGTGGACCTGATGTCTGAATGTACCCCATATATAGGTATGCATATGTGTGTGTATATATATATATATATATATATATATATATATATATATATATATATATATAGACATATATAGATATATATGTAACTACACGTATACACACAGAGATATGTATAGGAAGATACATATGTAGAAGGCACACACAATATGGAACAGCCACTATGCCTACAGTTGCCACGTTACCAAATGGACACTGTATGAGCCACCCATAAAAATGACAATTGTTGCCTGCAACATATACCCACAGAGAAGTCAAAGGATATAACACCACACACAGGTTTTCATACATGGAAAAGCTTTATTTGTGTACTATTGCAGTTGTATATGCCATGGCATATAGCTGTTTAGACTCTGACATACATATAAACAGAGTAATACAACTGTGAAACAGTTATATTAATACAGAAGCCTGGAAAGGTTTACATATGTTGCTGCCGAGGCAGATAGTAAAGACAGTCTGGGCCACAGGATAAAAATCAATAATCAATAATAGGGTTACCTGGAATCTGCCCCTACATATACCCCCCTAATGCCAGGCTGTGTCCATATATGGCACCTATCTGTGTTGCAGCAAGGCATAATAGTGGAGCTGTGCAGGAAGATGTTGTGAGATTGTGGACCTGATGTCTGAATGTACCCCATATATAGGTATGCATATGTGTGTGTATATATATATATATATAGATGTACATATATATATATATATATATATATATATATATATATATATATATATATACATATATATATATATATATACATGTACGCCCACAAATATACATATATCCATGTGTAGACACACACATACATATATATATATATATATATATATATATATATATATATATATATATAAATATATATATATTTATAAACACATATAGACATCATATATATCTACACATATATAGATATACACCTATATGCATGTCTACATATATACAAACACACACACAGACATATATGTATGTAAATACATGTCCCCTATATTTCCACCACAGTGATGGATGCTGTGTGTGAGGGAACAGCACACATAGCAATACACACAGATATCTAAAGCTGTCAGTGTGTGCAACATGGATGGGTATGTCACATGTGAATCCCCTTGTTGCGACCACATTGCCCTAGTCTGTGAAGTATGGAATGAAAATATGGGGAAGTATGGCAGGTATAGTTGTGGAGGTGGACAGGGTTGGTAGATATAGAGAACAGCCTACAGGGGTGGTATGTGACACATGTGGTGGGTAAACACCCTGGATGGTGTGTGTGGTCTCTGATGTGGAAGCCCCATGGGCCTCAGTATGGAAACAATGGGAACAATCATCTCACCCACTGCTACTCACAACAGCAGTCCATGTCCCAAAGGTGCCTGGCCTGGAGGCTGAGCAGGAGGAGCATGTGGACCCTGTGAATGTTTACTGGGTGCCACAAGGTGATGTAGCACACCCCACAAGTGTCTGTGGAGCTGTCTATGGAACAGACCCTGGAAATGACCTCAGAGGACAAGACCATGTCTGTGTGTGCCCCCAGGGGGGTCAACAACCCCTGAGTTGGTTCCACCTGAAGGTATTGCTGGACCAGTATATAAGGAGGCCCAAGGGTGGGTCCCACATGTGATGTGGCCTGGTAACATGGGCAGATGAGTTTGGAGAGGTGGCTCTGCTTGCCAGTAGTACATAAACATGCTATTGTGTCACTGTTATAGAGCATATGTGGGTAGTAATAGTCTACACAATCCTGAAACATGTCCAACAGCATGCATAGATATCCCCAATAACACAGAATGTCAGATGTGCAGCAAGCACATCGCAAGCATACCACAGGCATATATGGAACCATAGTGGTCCTGACAATGGCATGCAGGTGAATAGTCTGTAACAGGCCAGCAATGATAATGTCTACACAGGGAACATGGCTACAAACACATTGCACAAAGTGTGGTACAATATAATATCTGCCCCACTGGTAAGTACGCTTTAGCCATACCGATTGAGTTGTGTGTACAGTTTGTTGTCACTGATATGGTGGGGGGGTGACAGTGATGTGTATTAAGAACTGTGGTATCCTTGTTGCATGACTTGCTCACATCTGTGTCCATCTTTATGTCTTTCAGGCAAAATGTCACATGGAAGGCTTTTGGCTTACTCAGCAGCGGAGAATGACATTGTGGTAAACAACCTAATCCAGCACTATCCTGTCTTGTTTGGCCGGGCCACTCATGTTCAGCAGGAGCGGACCATCCTGTGGAATGACCTAGTCCACAGAGTCAGTGATGTCGGACTGCACAACCGCAGTTATGAGCAGGTCCTGCATCATTGTTCTGACATGCTTCACAATGCCCAGCAGCAACAGTGGGGGCCATGCCATCCATCCCCCCGACATGATTGGAGGAGCTCCTAGCCAGCCTCATGGCATCTGCCCATCTGCATAGCCAACAACTGCTGGAAACCATTGTGGAGGTGGGTGCTACACACACACACACCGGCTGAGGATCGTGCAGGTAAGGCCACAGGGCACATCAGTAGACCACTGTTGTGTGTACATCCGCATCTGTACAGGTAGATCATGCCTATATGACATCTCATAGATATAGTTTGTTGCTGCATAGTAGCTATCAACAGATGTGCATATGTGGTAGTATTGTGGATATGTACTGTTGATGTATTGTAATGCTGCATCCACCCTGTAGCAATGCCACAGGTGTGGCCACTGACTTTGCATCTCTCACCCTCTTATGTAGGTCCCTCTGGTATACTACCAAGGTAGAAGCCTGTAGCTGGTGAGTATGGTTTATGTTGATCCTTGCCAATACACCGGGCATGTAATGGCTATGGTATATTCCATGCCCACATCTAACACACCTATGCAGAATGCATGCTGTACATGTGCATGTATTGTTGCTGTTAAATGCGCGCCATCACAGTGGTGACCATGATGGGGTATTGGACGGGTATGTCAGACACCTGCAAGATAACTAACATCCTGTCACACATGGAGTGTATGCATCACGGTCAGCATCTGCACACCTAACACATTCCATAGGTACTGCATGTGAAAGTACAGGACATATGTCACATATCGGTCTCATGTACTGTTAATATATGTGGTGATGTGGTCCCATGGCAGATCAAGGAAGGGTGTGTGATATCAGTAAAGGTGTATACACTTCCCATAGCCACAGTATGCTCTGACGGTTGTCAGTATAATAATATTGGATTTGTCATACAAGGTCCGCTGATGTTGAGAGCTATAAATCAGACATCAGGCATTCACAAATACCATCTGTCCACATATCATCCCAGGTATGTATTGCTGAAAAACATAAGGGCTGTGAGCATTAAAGCTGACATAACTGACACAGTACTACCCATTCAGCAATGGGATGCATACCTGTGAGGTGTGGTGCACAGTACTTGGTGGGGTGCAGAACAGGTGCACAGCAATACTGTATACATGGGTGCAGTGGTATCCAGGGGAAGGGGCATCACCTAGTAACACAGTACATGCATAACACACACATGTATACTGTTGCTAGCATGAATTAACTATAGCTGCACTGCATGCTGTTGAGTACCATATGTTATGCATGTGAAAGATGGGTAATGGGAGGTCTGTGTGTACTATCCTTGTGCAACCTCACCTGGCGAGGTGGGTCAGGGACCCTCCTGCATGCAGTCTGATGTTGGTGTCCATACAGACACCGCAGATGATGTTAGTACTGTTGAGGCACAGGTGGAGTTGTCAGGGGCTGAAACAGTGCATCATTTGACATCCCCCTTTTAGCCACCCCAACCCCACACACAGTAAAGTGCCTATACATACCCCATCACCACTGGCCATAGCGGACGGACAGCTGGTGTTTGGTGGCAGTGCACAGGAAAGTGTGGTAACCATGACTAATGTATATGGATGCAGCAGGCATAACCAGATGTCTGGCAGGGCACCACATAAACAGATGTCCCGGGGTGCTCATGGTAGGGCAACTGGTCATCATGCCCCTGGCAGATGTGACACAGCTGGTACCAGCAGGCGCATGTTTCAGGCTGTCATGGTGTCACAGACATGTATGAAACATTACACCAGACAGGGCCTGAGGCTGCAGAGGGCTGATCTCACATCTGAAGTGACAACTTCTGTGAACTGTCTGATGCCATCCATGCATTTACTGAGCTCGCAGATAGACGGTCTGGTGAGATGATGGCCCTCATCAACCGTGGTTTGTCCGTGCTTGAAGGTGTGCTGGGAGTGCGGCGACAGCCGTGTGGATGTAGGCCAGCAATGCCAACAGCTGGCAGTCAACGTGGACATGCTAGGACACCAAGGGGCTCCTGTAGTGGCAGTACAAGCCCCGGAACTGCAAGGGGGGGGGCGCTGTCCAAACCACACCACAGCAGGCCATGATCACGTGGTCCTGGCCAGTCCCAGGAGGGACCTGGTTCCAGCAGATATTTGTCATTATTTATTTATTTTTATTATTTATTTATTTATTTACATTTGTTGACCGGGAGTGTCCGACTGGACGTAGGTCCATTTTCAGCAGAGTCCCAGGGAGAAAAGCTCCACAGATAAAATAAACTGGCAGTAGTTACATTGGATTACATAGCAATTAACAATTTAACATAGCAATTAATTACAAACATATTTACAGATGAAGAACATAGTACATCAGTAGACAACTAGAATCTTTATCTGTGATCTTTATCTGCGAAGTACATAACAGACATTAACAAATGTTACAATAAGAAGTTCCTGCTGTATAAAAAGTACTAGGCTTATGAGCATCTGAGCTTGCCATAATCAAGGTAGTTAGTGGGGTGGAAAGAATGGTAGTGGTTGGATTGGTTGATATTAGAGTGGGAGTTGCAAGGGCATAGCCAGCATGTTTTTAGGTGCGCTTTTAGTAAACTTTTGAAGTGGATGCATGATGGTACAGAGGTAATTGTGTGTGGGAGGGAGTTCCATAATTTGGCCATGGAGCAAAAGAATCATCATCAGGTGAGAGTAGCACATCGAGGCCTGTACCTAGATGTGTCCATGGAACCCCTGGCATATACAGTCCATGTGTCCATGGCCGGAGACAGTGAACTGCACACCCTGCCAGGTATGGTCTGCAGCTGTCCATAAACACCTGTGTAGGGCAGCCACATGGCAGAACTGTGTGCATGCATACCCACACACTATACAAACACACCTAGGGCAACCCCATACCTACACACACCACATCACCATGCCCAGTTCACCTCATTACACCCCTCACCCACACACATGTGTCAAATGTATGGCCCACACTCGGCCTCTGGCAAACCAACAACACACCCTCTGCATATAATGATATCTGTGCCACATCCCTGTCATCCATACCATTGATACAGGGACAGGCTAATATGATTCTGATTCACATGGTCACTGTACTTCAGTGTACCAAAGTACTGCAGGAGTAAAGTGTAATGCATATATGTCAGGTAGTGTAGCCATCCAGCAATGATGTATTATAGCTGTTAGCAACACTGGTTGATTGTGGTCTCTATAATGTTATCCATTTGTGTTGTAGGTGTACATGTGTCAGCACAAGGATGGTCTGCAGTCATATTCCACAATGGGCTATGGCACTGTGGAGACACCATGGCTGTGACATACCTTTGGTACAGTTGAACACATGTCACAGGTTTGTATAACAGTTATTGCCTGTATAACATGGACAACTGACCTGCTGGGACATGTATAATCTGCAACCTGATGTAGACCCATCCACATACACGCACACTCTTACTTGGCAACACTGGGACTAGACCCCTACCTGGGTATGTAGTGATACTGAAGTGTGTGGCTTTCATTGCACATACAACACAGCGTTTAGGGTGAGGTGTGTTCCAGGGTACATGTTACATGCAGAACATCCCCAGACATGTAGTGTATGCTAATGGGGATGTAATGGGTGTATATGGACAATACATAGTGTGACATACCTTCATATACACATTAACAGACACATAGCAGGCAGATACATGTCTGAGAGACCTGGGCCTATTGCTGCTAACTAACTTGACCATGTGTCCAATGTGTTACAGGTAGGCTGAACACAGCACATGCATAACTGGCCTGGATTGTGGTATCAGTTACCTGTATGGTTGATGGTGACAGTGGTAACCATAATGTGGTACATGGGAGATATACGGGTTGTACCTTGGTGTAATGACAGTTTACACAGCACCCACATTCCCCAGTGGATATTGTACTCCCTGAAACCCATGATGACACTCTGAAATACCCACTATCACACAGTTGCCACAACTGCGATCCAACCCATTGTATATCCCAACAGTGGTACTACAGGGATATGCATCTAATGCACATGCCACAGGCATAGTAGGGTGTTGCATTGTCATGCCTCACCTATGGGCAGCAATAACACTGTATGTACTTCTGTGTGGCAATGTGTATTATAATAGGAGTATGTGGTCTCGGAATGCTGTACCCTACAGATATACAGACATGCACACATACACACTTGCCAGAACTCAATGGGTATCCCATGCCTATCAACCCATTTGCACAACACCGTTGTGCTGGTACTGGAAGGCTCATGTAGCCAGTATGGAGAGGAGCTTTACAGGGTACATGTAATGTCCCATACAGCAGCAGCCACAACTGACTATGGCAATGGGTGTTGTGGTGGTTGTGAAGGCCCTCATGGAATTATCAAATACAGGTGTGCTAACACACAGGCACTGCTATACTCAGTAATGCACATGTACATATGTAAGCACTGGGGTACATCGCTGCAGGTGGTCATAGCTGTGTACCTAGCTATTGTCCAAGGAGAGATGGGTTGTGTAAGGGATGTGTGTAAAGTGGTATCCTGTCACCTGTCATGTGGCAGCAGGGAATCTATCGACAGACACTACTATGACAACCCTCAGGGTGAGAGCGTCATGCATCAGCCAATCCTCCAGGTGCCTCCTGCACATAGCCACTGAGGTGATCAAGTTGACATGTATGCAACATGCATTACAACATATGGTTAGTGTCTGTGATGGAGACCTGTACCCAAGCTTGTTCTGTTGACTGCCAGTTCTTACACAGCTGGGCAGACATGTCAGTGTCAATCAAGCTTAGGTTGCCTGAACATATCCCAGCTGGATACCTGCCATCTGCACATCTGTACAGGGACTGACAGTCATCAGCTTGGAAAGTAACTATGCAGTAGGATGAATGTGTTGACAGATAGACATTTGACAACAATATGTATGCCATAATTACATGTCAGAAGCCCTAACATGTGCTGTGCAGATGGTAGTCTACAGTTACATTCCACATGTTGGATCATTATCTAGTAGGGGTTATATACTGTGACACAGCTCACACACCAGGGATACAACAGGGAGGCCTCAGAGTCCAGCTATGCCTGCAGGTGTGCCTGTTGTCAGCACTACATTTAGCACTCTACTCTTGCCTGGGTAAGCACTGTTAACAGTAGTACCGCCATGGTACACTACATGCCAGTGTGACAGAACATACCATGGCCTACTACCCCTGTATATAACACTTTCACATAGATAACAGTGCTTTACAGGCCTCATATACGTCTGTGTCCCAGACATGACACTCACACCCCTTGGTACTGGAATGAAAGCACATATGTGCATGTATTGTACATGGCATTACATACACTTATTACAGATGGCATTACCCTGCTATGTAATAAGACAGGGTGGTGTGAACTGGTTACCAGGGCTAAGCCATGTTTATCAGGTGTCAGTATTGCTGCAATATAACAGCTAAGCTGATTTATGCACTGGTAAATGAAGCCTACACTGTGTAAGCGCCCGTACATTTAACCGTAGCTTAGCATCACTTAGCTTTGCACAAACCCATGCAAATGCACTTAACACTGGTCAAAACTGCCTTAACCACTTTGTATCCGACAGTCCATGTTCTGCCCAACAACAAAATGAATAGCCTTGCAGGTTTTGAACCCAGGACCCTGTACACTATAGTCATAACACTTAACCGCTACACCATGACCACTATGAAGACAGCTGTTGTTTTTCCAATATAACTGTCAATACACATATTGCTAAGTATTGAACAATTCCCTTTACTTCCACAATTGTGTAGTACTTGTTAATAATATGACTGCATAACATATGTTCTTTTATCATAATGTACACATAGCAGATATATACAGTGAGATAGATCTGGGAGGGTATAGACAACCGTGAGGTTTACACATGACAGGAATATGGATATATACATATAATAAGTTGATATATGTCTAGATGTACATACACATGTATATTCATACATATGTCTGTATATACATCTGTATAGTGCAACATATATATGGCCATGTGCACATCTCTTTGAATATATATATATATATATATATATATATATATATATATATATATATATATATATATATACATGTATGTATAGAAACACTTTATAACCTCGAATAACTGAAATGTCGAATTTCAGTATCTCGAGACTATAAAGCCGAATGTTAAAAATAGCGAAGGGTCATAATTGCGAACTCGAATATATGTCGAATTCACGGTTATGACCTTACTCTGCGTAATGTCTGGGATTGTGTTTTCATGGTGCACGGTGCCATGTGTGGATGTAGGTGTTATGTCAGGTAAGTGTTTTCTAAGGGTTTTGAGTTGGAGTTAGAGTGTGTGTGAGTGTGCTGATGTGTTTGATGTGTGTGTGAGGGGTCGGAGAATATGTGTGTGTGAGTTGGCTTTTGTTTTGTGTTTGTGCGATCTCGGAGTTAGCATATATAAGTAGGGGTGTGTGGGGGGCACAGCCCCCCACATGGAGGGTGCAGGGGGGCTTGCCCCCTGCTTATGTCTGTATGAGTTGTGTATGTGTGTAGTTTTGCTTGTTTATGTTGTGATGTGGGTGTTGCGGTGTATGTGTGGTATAGTGTGTGCGGGTTTTTCGGTGTTGTGAATTTCGCGTTTTTTTTGTGTTGGTGTTTTGTGGATTCGGTTTTATAGTCTCGAGAAAAAATATATATATATATATATATATATATATATATATATATATATACATATGTAACTATATATGTATGCACATCCTATGTGTACAGATATGCCTATTTATGTAGATATATATGTTGATATTTATAACTATATAACTATATGTGCATACATATCAATTCTTATATACCTATTACTGTCACTATATATATATATATATATATATATATATAGATCCATAAGTATATGTGCATATGTATCTCTATCTGTATATGTGTAGACATATATTGCTGTGTATATGTATATATCTGCATGTATATATATATATATATATATATATATATATATATATATATATATATATATATATATATATATATATGTGTGTGTGTGTGTGTGTGTACATATACATATCCATCTATGTATGTCGATATGTATATGTGTATATATCTATACAGATATATGGATAATTATATATACATATATATTCACCATATGTCCAGAACATGGAGTGGAGTCCTACTTCAGCCCCAATAGCCCCATTCTTTTAGTGCAAGGGGATGTCAGGTATGTATTGCAGGTATATATGTAGACTATCGCTACTGCAATAGGGGTTGTCTTCACAGGCATGTTGTGTGTGGGAGGTCACATCTGCTTTAAACATGTGGGCCATTGGCTACTGACAGACATCCTAAGGACATCATAGTACAGTACAACTGCTAGCACAATAATGATCCTGTGGACTACAGCAGATATATGGCCAACAAATTTGGACTGTCTGATACATTCTGGTCAGTCCAGAGGTATACACAAAACCCCTTAGTGCAAGACATATGGACCAAGCCTGACAATGTGGATGTTAACAGCAATGTAGATGGGTATATTATGTAAATACTGGCATACATTTGCCCTCATAGGTTATGCATTCACACACCCCTGTCTGTCCTGACACATAATAACTGCTGGTACAGAGGTGAAATGGCCACATACTACCCACTAGTTAGTGACATACATCTGTACAGCATCCCACTGCTTTGTCTGAAATACATGACTGTTATGGTGGCCTGGCAGCGGTACATCTGGCAAGTATCTGGACATAACATCACACTTGGTAAGTACACTAAGCTGCTAGGCATGGAACAAAGTACTATGCAGGCTACAGGCAGACTGCCACAACACTGACCTAAATTCCTTATGGGGGAATACACATGTACCTGCATATATAGCAGGCTCTACCGGCATGTCACAGCACAGAGTAACAGACACCTGTCTGAAAGTGCTTAACCATAACCAATGTGCACACAACCACAGCCACATATGGTAAGCTAGCATAATATTACAGTATATGGACTAACTGATCAACACCATCCTCATATGTGCTACTCACAGACTAACCCTATATATACTGGGCCACTACACAGTGTGGTCAAATGCCTGTCTGTGATATTGGACATGTGTGTGTTTGGCCCTACAAATATGTAAGCTGATAGGGTAACATACACTGGAGCAGCATGTAACATCAGATAGAACAGGACCAAGAACAATGACATCTACCACAGTCTGTACACAGGCCCAGGTACATATTCACAATACACACACTATCAACAATCACCATAGGTACACAGACCTCAGTACTGTACACACAACCACAGAATGCCCAGGTTATGTCCTCAAATATAACCCCCTACTGTACATAACATGTGTAGCAGTCTGATATCTCACTGGCTTGTTAACAGATATGATGTCAATAAATTATGGTGTATAGAACATATGCACATCTTACTGCATGACATATGTACAAAGGTTGACAGAGTTGTGGCTGGAGGCTCAAACACAGGGCCAATATTAGCATGTTGCTGTGATAACATCATACATTTACTGTTGTAACAGGGTTTGTTGTGACATATGTCCTATGAGGGATATGACGTCAGTAACTCTCATGGCTGTCACAATGTACTGACTGCAATCCTAACACTATGCTTCTGCAGTTCACAGATAGGTGCTCCGTAAGTAATACAAGAAACAAAAGGCACCATACACTGCCCAGTCTGCAGATTATCCTACAGATGGGGGTTTCCTCAGAAACATAGCACTGTCATGACAGGTATTAAAACATGTAGACCAGCCATATCCACACACACCATGTTAAACCAGCATTACTCCAAATGCAGAATAGCAACACTTACATTCTATAGTCATGTCAGGCACATCCCCCTCCTGTGTGTTGGCCTGTTTCCACAGTGTATGTTGTTAGAGGTAAATCCTCAATCCATCTGTGATGCTGTTTGCCAAACACCAGATCTCAGTCCTGCTCAGAGTGAATGAAAAGGCCCAACACCAAAATGATGTTCGCAGATATTGGAGTGTGTTTCCATGCAATTGGATATGGGAATGTTACCACAGCTGTTCCACATGCAATCAGCTAGAGGAGGGCTGCAATTCAGGCAGAAGCCATCAGCAGACCATGAACATCACTTACAAAACACATGCTGCTGCCTAAGCAAAGCAGGTGTAGTTCTCCTCATCCACCAGAGAGGGGGTGAGAGAGGCAGACAGAGACAAAGTAAGTCAGGGAGAGGGTAGGAGAGTAAAACCTAAGCATGTTTGTGTCACACATCTACCAGTACAGGGTATCAAACCCCTGACTGACTATGTATTGCTATCACATGTCTATGCAGTTATTGGATGCATCACATAGCTTACATGTTGAGGAGCTCTCCAAATGTATATGTGATGGTGAGTGACATCTGCAACAGTGATATGGTAGTGATACAGTAGGTGCAGTATACGTGCCTGTCCACATGAACAGGTGTCAGCTTCAACACAGCCACACTCTCTCTGGGACTCACACACATTGACACACTAGGCAAGGTCAAGAATATACTTCCTCACTAGTTAGTTTGCCACAATACATTACTGTGCAGGTATCACATGCACCACAGGGGTTATCCGGAAGTTATATGGGCAAAGGGTATGTGGAGGTATCTGACATTAGACAGCAGGCGTCAGTATGCCAATGGGGGTTGTAGTGAGTGTGAATGTGGTCAAAAGCATCATACACCACACACACAGACACAAGGTGCCAGTACTGACATACATGCATGCATTGTTTCACGGGTGTGTAGTGGATGACTGTGCCAGAAGGCTATATAAGGCAAGGTGAAGGGTATACCTTGGCATCAGGCCACATGACAATGGTATGCAGTGTGGCTCAGGGGTGTAGTTTCTGGAATTGCCCACACAGGTGGGTATTGTATTCACCATCCAGTCACCTGGGTAACTATTGTGTGTGGCCATTGCTGTTCAATGCTTGCTATGTATATGTTCTTTAGTCCATAACATGGACGCTGTCTGGGATGTGCACACATCCAACATGCATGAACAGTGACATGTGGAACTGTACCTGGGGTGTCTGGGCCATGTTGTGTACACATAGTGTTATAATCAGATGTGTCTGTTTTGGCCTCATGTGCTGGGAACAGGTAATGGACAGCAGGTTAACCCTGCACATACACTGATAGCATGATACAAGTATTCCCTGGTGTCAGTGGAATCTGTCCATACTGGGCATGTTTATAAGGCATAGTATGTCCTTTGTGGGACACATTTGATGGCACCACAGTTGTTGGAGGTATCCAGTGGGGAGCATAGTGAAGGCACACTGTCTGCATGTACATGTGTACTGTAGTGATGGACAGGGTGCCATGCCCTGTGTAGTTCCCTACAATCACACAATGATTACTATCTGTGGGCAATATGCAAGGTACTACCAGCATAGCAGTTGTTGCCTAGGCAAGTTTGTTTGTGTATGAGACATGGGTTGAGAGTGTTCTCTGTGTAATACAAGGGTTGCTAACTTTGTTCACCAGGCCTTGATGTCACATGTAGGGGTATAGATTGCCACCTCAGCCTCTCGGCTATTTCACATCTGTTATCATTGTAAGGTGGACATTGTGACATATAATAGGGCCACCATATAAGAAATATGCAAAGCCCGCTCCACAATGAGTCCAGTTGTTACTCATTCACAACCACCTAGACATAGGATATGAATGACTAACACCGACACACACCTGCCATGTCTGGGATTCGAACTCCTACCTAACTAGTTTATAACACTACAGCATTACACAGCTATAGGACGCGCCACAGAGATTACTGGGCTACGCTTTTCCCAAAGGTGTATTTCACAGTGAATGACATCAGCAGCCTTGCCAAAGTAAGGCGTTTGTACTGTAGTGAATGTGTCTAACCTAAAAAGCATTGATCCCTACACATACAGAGACACACACACACACACACACACACACACACACACACAGTTGCCATGTCTGGGATTAGAACACTTACCTAACTAGTTTATCACACTACAGCATTACGCAGTTATAGGACACACAATAGAGATTACTGGGTTACACCTTTCCCAAAGGTATATTTCACAGTGAATGACATCAACAGCCTTGCCAAAGTAGGGCATTTGATTTGTAGTGAGTGTGACTAGCCTAAAAACATTGTTCCCTACACAGACAAAGTAACACACACAAAATCATCCACACTTGCCATGTGTGGGAATAGAACCCCTACCAAAATACTATATCACACTGCAGCATTACACTCTTATGGGACACACCACAGAGATTACTGGGCTATACCTTTCCCAAAGGTGTATTTCACAGTGAATGACATCAGCAGCCTTGCCAATGTAGGGCATTTGTATTGTTGTGAGTGTGTCTAGCCTAAAAAGCATTGCTCCTTACACAGACAGAGACTCACACAAACACACATACACACAGTTGCCATGTCAGAGATTACAACTCCTACCTAACTAGTTTATTACACTACAGAATTACACAGTTATAGGACATGCCACAGAGTTTACTGGGTTATACCTTTCCCATAGGTGTATTTCACAGTGAATGACATCAGCAGCCTTGCCAAAGTAGGGCATTTGTATTGTTGTGAGTGTGTCTAGCCTAAAAAGTATTGCTCCCTGCACAGACAGAGACAAACACTCAGTTGCCATGTCTGGGGTTAGAACTACTACCTAACTAGCATTACACTGTTTTAGATGCGCCACAGAGGTTACTGGATTACTCCTTCCCAAAGGTGTATTTCAAAGTGGATGACATCAGCAGGCTTGTCATAGTAGGGCTATGGGGAGGGCAGTGTGTGTGCATGGACCACAACTCATTCATCTAGAGGTTGACACACCACATGCAGTCACTCACAGGGTTATATTCCACAGGTACATGTATACAGCTGCTTGATGACTACTGCTTTGTACAGTCATGTTGCACAGCTAGCTCTTGCATCATGTAGTCTGTAATGCTGACAGATACCTGTGGTTCTTTCTACAGTGACTGACATTTTCACATCATGTGGTTGTAGCCATTTGGCTGTGTTCTGGGTGGGACAAACATCATGATGGATGGCTCTTTGTCACAGTCACTCTCTTCCACACATCTATGTATGTCTACTTTTGGTATATTATAGTGTGCTGTCCTTGGATATATGTCTGCATTCCTATCCAATGTGTGTGCAAAGCATGACTGGTGCATACTGAGGAGTGTATGCACTAACATCTGCAACTGTCAGATATGTCTGGTCTACTGTTATTTGCAGACATGGGCTTCATTTAAGTGTGTGAGCATGCCCAGTATTATCTTTCAGTATGTTGTTGTCTGGCATTGCCTTCATTTCTCTGTGTGTGTGAGCATGCCCAGTATGCCCTTCTGTATTGAATGTGTGGATCCATTCCAGGTAGTTTGTACTCCAGTGTAGACTTTTGTGTTGTATACCTACAGGTAGCAAACTTTTTCTGCAGGGTATCTGTAGATCATTTGGCAATATGGGGTCAAACTGGGCAAGGAATAGTGTGTACTGTAGGTGATTGTGTCTGTGCATCTTCTGCTACATGGTACTGATGTTAGCAGAGATATTCAGACATGTGTACTGTTATACACTGTGATGTTTTATGTCCTCAAGTACTGTCAGGTGGACATTCTTGCTCACAGTGATGTCCTGGGGAACAAGGGTGAATAAAGCTGTGTCCAGTATTGTGGGCAAATGCCTACATATTCATGGAAAGTTATGCCATTCTGGAGGAGGACCTGCAGATACTTGCTGCAGGGTCTGTGTATCCAGTTTAGCACCTTGGTACAGTGCTGGCAGAGTATCCCATACTTGTACATCCATCAACTTGACAGTATGGCCTTATCTTGCTGTGGCAATACCTTACAGCTGTACAGATTCACACAGGTTACCCAGAGGCAGGGGTCATAAGTCAACTTTGTAGCCACCCATTTATGTGTTTGCAGCCAGGGATAGTATGTGCACACAGACACATGTTGGACCTTGCACATTATATGCGGCCCATGCTTCCACCCTCCCCCAATTATTCTATCCTCTTCCATACATTATGCATACATTCTCTGATACTTTCCCTAAGGTTATCACCTCATCACAGCTGTGTTTTGGTGTGGGTCCACAGTTCATGCAGTGGGACATAGTGGACATGTTACTGTGGTTTGTCCACATGGCCTTGCATATGGCTTATGTGGAGTGTGTTATGTTGTTATTTGGGTATCCATGACATAACATGCATTGGCAGTATGTGTGAGACACAGGCCTTTGGCAGAGGGTTGTAGGCCATTTGGTGGTGATGCAGGCCAGTTGTGGCAGGCCATTGCATTCTATCAGTCCTACAGTCCCAGACCACCATACAGTATATTCCCCTGGGGTGACAGGTTAGGTGTGCTAGGTGTTCATGCCAATACTTTTTAGTATTGATTATGTGGTGTGGATGCTGGCAGGGTGCTACCTACAGCTAGGGATACACCTGCATGGGACACCTGCACTGAATGCTGCATTTTTTCACTATTGCAATACACAGGTGGGGGTCATATTGTACCTATTCCCAACAGCAGGGAGATGACCAGAGAGGTGCCTGTGGGTGGTGTTTGAGTGAGCTTGGTGCATGTGTGCTATGGACACTACTTGCATCTGACTCACAGATATGCATGGGGGATTCCAGTTTTGCTGGCATGTGCAGGTACATCAGCTGTTTCACAATACATCAGTCCTATCACCTTTGTGATCTGCAAGTGTTTGGCCAGATGACACTGGTATTCCCTACTACAGGCCCAGATAATGTGATGCATACCTGCATGTAAAATTCCAAGGGTGTGTCCATTTCACAGTTACACATAATATACTGTATGCCTGGGGTACTTTTCCCTGTGTACTGCTTGTATATCTAGGCCAACAGCCATGCCATGTCCATCTTTCAGATGGTGACACATATTACCACCATGCATTTACAGTGGCTTACTGCTAGCATGTGTTATACTGGTGGGAATTGTCTTTGGCACTGCAGTTGTGTGGACTTGGCCCTGTCATTGGCAGTAGTGGGCAATGGCCAAAAGGTCAAACCTCAATATGCGCACAAACTGACCACCCTCACACCATATGAAACACACACCAACCTAACACACACATACCTGCATATTGTAAACATGCTACAATCTATCCTGCTACCTTGGCCACCTCTGGCCATCTGTGCTCCACTGGTATTATACCTACACATACATGTTACTATATGTCTACATAGGATTGGGGGCACACCTAACTGTTACTATATGTCTACATAAGATTGGGGGGGGGGCACCTGCCTGTTACTACATGTCTACAATTATTGGGGGGTACACTTGCCTGTTACTACTACATGTGTACATCGGATTGGAGGGGCACACCAGACCATTTCTACTTTTCTACATATAATCGGGGGGGGCACACCTGACTGTTACTACACGTCTATATAGGTTTTGGGGGCACACCTAACTATTTCTACATTGCTACACAGGATTGGGGGGGCAAACCTGACTGTTACTACCTTTGTACATATGATTGGTGGGGCGCACAACTGACTGTTATTACATGCCTACATAGGATTGGTGGGGCACACCTGACTGTTGCTACATGTCTACATAGGATTTGGGGGGGGCACACCTGACTGTTTCTACATTGCTACACATGATTGGGGGGGCACACCTGACACTTTTACATGTTTTCTATGACTGTACAAGTATGTCAGGTACTCCATTTTATTCTGTATTCTAACCTATCATGCTAACTACAGGCATATCAGTGTACTACAGGTGTTAGGTTTGATTGACCTACATATTAGTTTCTGACTTCCTACTCTTCAGAACTAATATCCCTCTGCCTAACCTGATGTAGTCTGTCTGTGTAGGCCTGGGGGGGGGGGTTACCCACAGGCATCCTTCAGAGGCCTTAGCACAGCCTTTTTTTGTGTTTGTCTACACCTGTCCAGCTGGATGTGACTGTTGTTGGGTATGTGAACCTCCCTGACTGGCATGTGTGTGTCATATGGACACACATGTGGCCCAGCAGATTTCCTGCAGTGGGTTTTGTCACCATGTGTAGTACTGTCTACTATGGTGACACCAGTATTTGTTACAGATCTCATGCTGCCACTATAGGTGTCTGCTATCTGCTGGCATCCCATTCAGCCAGCCAATGCCCTTGCATGCTTACATCCATACCATAGATACAGTTAACAACACATACTACTCCATTCGGCAATTGGTAAGGAGAGTGAGTTACCTTGTGGGTGTGCCAGTATTGAGGATGGTGCTGGAGGGCTGCCTATTTCAGATGCACATAGTACACTCCCTATACATGGTTGAGCACAGGTAGTGTCATATTTGGCATCCCTTTTACTGTATGTGTGAGTCAGAGAGAGAAGTGCCATTATTTGCGTCCCTCCCATGTCAGTGTATATGCTATGCATTGCCTCTTTGCCAAGGCCAGGGCATACTGGGCACACCTCCTTCTGCCTACTGGGGCAGGTGCAGGTTGGTCATCCTCCAAGTTACTCTGTGCCTGTGCAGGCCTTGGCAATGGTGGGGTGCTATGTGGCCCTGCCCCGTGCTGTTCATGCTGCAGCTGTTTCTGCAGGATCATATTGTGTAGCATGGTACATACGATGACAATTTGAGTACATGTAGCTGGTGAGTACTGCAAGACACCACCAGATGTGTCCAGGCACCAGAATCGTGACTTGAGCATTCCAAACACACAATCTATTATAATTCCGGTCTGTCCATGTGCCTCATTATGGAGTTCTTGTTCGGGTGTGTGTGCATTTCTGATGGATGTCATCAGCCATGGCTCCACTGCGTAACCAGCATCCCCCACTAGGTGACTGTAAGGGATGTCCCCATTGGTAAATCTCTGATATAGCTGCGTCAGATGCCAGATGTAGGAATCGTGATAGCTTCCAAGGCAGCCAGCACACACATTCATTATTATGCCCTGGGCATCACACACAACCTGGCAGTTAATGGAGGGGAAGCCCTTATGGTTGATGTAGACCCTACCCCACTCACTGAGTGGTGCTTTGATGCATATGTGCGTGCAGTCTATAGTGCCCACTACCTCAGGGTATTCTGCTGTTTGGTGGAAGAGATGCATATTGTTGGCCAATGCCTCACAGGTGTTGGGGAAATATACGTACTCACCGGCATGTGCTGACATGGCATCCAGGAACTGGTGGAATACCCTGGATGCTGATGCCTGTGAGATCCCCATGATATCCCCAGTTGGCCTTTGGAAGGTACCTGTAGCTAGTATTCTTATGCCTACACATACCTTGGTATCCACTGGGATGGGTTCCCCTCTGTTAGTTCTGTGTGTGAGGTGTGGCTGGCACAGCTCAACAATTTGCTGTAGGAGGTCCCTGTCCACCCTATAGCGCTCCACTGTCTGCAGCTCATGTAGCCCCTGGTAGGTTACCCTGGGTTTGTACAGTCTTCTCCGTCTCCTCACTGTGGGTTGGTCAACAGCATTCTCATCCTCACCACTCTCAGCCTCTTCCACATGTTGTTGTATGATAGCTATTGCAGCTCCTGTCATTTTGTTGTTTTTGTTTGTTAAAATTCCCCCACTTGTATATACTGGTGGTGTAGAGTATGTGAGAAAACCACAGGGAAAGGTGTTTGCATAGTTTATAGTACTGTTCTGTGCTGGGTTGGGCTGCTGCCTGTCTAATTGGCTGATTCTAATACATTTCACCTGCCAGCTATGCTAGTTCTCCATGATTACCTTCCTACTGCTGTTTTCCCATCCCACCACCTTCCTGTTTAAGCCTGGGGGTACACCACACAAACACAGTGCTCATATGTGCACAGAGCTGCTATTTCCTGGTTTACTTTTTTTTTTCCCTTTAAACCCAGTGCGTGGCACACACACGTACTTAGGCAATTTAAAGAGTGCTAGGCAGCCTCAGACACACCCCCTTGCTTTATCTCTGCTAAGCTAAGGGCAAACTCAAGCCACAGGGCTCCAGTCCACTTACAGTATGCCTGACACCCCCCCCCCATGATGTCAGCTAACTCCTAGGCTTGCACCAAGCTATTCCTGCTCTTACACTCTTAGGTGCTGACTAGCATGCAGGGGATATCTGGGATTCAGTATCATTCCCCTCATTTGCATAGGATTGCCTGCTGATGCATAGTTACAGGTCCCACACTGAGCCTCTCCCCTTAGCAACCACTATTCACTGGCCATGTTGTCTTCTAACTGCCATTCAGTATAATGGCAAAATAGTGATTTTGGTTAGAATGCTTATTTTCATTTTTTTTTCTTATTTTTTGCCCGATCCCGTTTGTGTGCCACTGCCCTATGCTTAAACAGCCGAGATCGGCTAAAAAAAAAATAAAAGTTGATTTTTTTTATTTTTGCAACTGTTTTCCATGTGAATGAAATTATATTTGGCCATTGGCATGCTTTCTACATAATATTCACCCTTTATTTGGAGCTGTCATGGCTCTATTTTGTAGTTTGCAGAAATGTACTCGGTTACTGGTGAAGTATATTTCTGCAGATTAAACTGGTCCTGCACAGCCGGCTTCCAGCTTCTTGGATCGCACATTCACCTCATTTGCATCGATTTCACCTGCAAAAGAGGTGATTTGAATACAGGGGTTGAGACCGTGCAGGACTAGTGCAGGAGCGGTCGTGCACAAATCTACAGCTTATTCCTGGATTGCACAGCAGACATATTGCCTGCTGGAGCTCCTGCACTAGTCCTGCACACTATTGGCGGTTAGTTTCTTTCTAGTGCTGCTCATATTTAATTTCAATAGAAGTCAGTAGATCTTAACATTTAGAGATATTCTGTTCTGATTCATTCATTTTCTTCAGTAAGCCCTCTACAGCTATACTTAGTATTAATACTTAGAACTAGGAGGTAATTTTCCTGACGAAAAGAGGTAAGGAAGACAATGCATATTTATATACAACAGCTAGACATTATCACATTTAATTTTACAAATAGATACCATTTAGGTTCATAGGTGTATACTAAGCTAATGGCCCTGGAGCCTTTACAAGCCTAGCCCATAGGATTACCCTGGCATCGTGCCACCCAACCTTAGTTCCCATTGCCTCTGTCAAGTAGAGCCACTGCAATGATCCCTGGGGTGAATTTTCTATTTCCTATCCACTCATCACGATTTCTCTTGAAAAGGGCCATTTGCTCTTCTTTTCTTCTTTGATGTTTTTAATTTAATCTGATTTGATTAAGTATAATTACTTCTAGTTCCAAAAGGGACATTGGTATCATATGGTATGAAAGAAACAGAAGTAAACATCTATCTAACATTGTTATAATACAAAAAATACACAAAATCTATTTTACTAAATGATTCCAGTTTATCATCAAACTGGTTTATATTTGTCATAGACCTCTATTGAAAGAGATCAAATAAACAGTATTTTTTTTTGGATTATGTCTAGCACCAACTGCAATTAATTGTCACTTACATCACTTGAAATTATCTGTAACTCCCTAAAAGCAAGAAGTAGACACTACTAATCCCCCTGCCTGACCCCACAACCTATACGTACACTCAGAGGCATAGCTGGCTGAACAAGCATCCTTCGCCGGTCCAATGAAATAACACTCTATCCCTCGAGCTCTTCAAGTGAAGAGCAGAAAAAAAAAAAACACTTGTTCAATCTACTAAGAACCAACAGGCTTGAAAAGTACACAATTCATGCACTACATCCACCAGCTCTTCAAGTGAAGAGCAAAAGAAAAGTGTTTGGACCCTACTTTAATGTAGGAAGTGATAGCTAATCATTAAATCCACACCACCCTCAAGTTCTTCAAGGGAAGAGTAACAAAAAAAAAAACATCTTTGGCCCATCATATTATTACAGGAAGACAATTGACTTCCTATAATGTTACCAATGCTGTCCCAACAAATCCATGGCCTCCCCATAGAAGAACCTGTAATATAATATAATATAATATAATATAATATAATATAATATAATATACAATGAAGGGTCATTACTATTTGAAAACACACATGCTTATTGGACAGACCAACCACCATGTCTATTGCAAATCGATCATATATGAATAGAAAAAAAGTCTAGCAGCTAAACTACCCATGAGCGGTTGACTTTCTTCTATTCATATATGCTATGCAGGCATACTTCTCAACTGTACATATTTTTCCTCATATTTTTGGTCTGTTCCTCATAAAATGTATCATTTTAAATAATGACACACATTTGAATTTCAGACTTCATATCTTTCAGACAATGCACACTAACACAAATCTTGTTATTCCAGCAGATTTCTAAGTTTACAACAGAAACATTTACAGTCTGTCTTTCAGACAGTGCATGGTGACACAAGTCTTGTTATTTGAGCAGCTTTCTAAGTTTATAAGAGCAATAGGTCACATGGGTTTCCTCCGGGTGTTCCAGTTTCCTCCCACATTCCAAAGACATGGGGTAGGTGGACTGGACATTCTAACATGACCATATGTGAGAGTGTGTGTGTGAGTGAGTGGTATGAATGAACTAATGTGACAGGGCTAGCCACCTGGTGGTGTAAACCTTGGCTCAAAATGATTGTCACTGTGGAAGTAACACTCCGACCCCATGTGCAAAATGGGAAAAGGGGTTGAGAATGGATGGATTTACAGTCTTTCCTTCAGACAATGCAGGCTAACAGATTTTTTTATTCTAGCAGCTTTCTATGTTTATAAGAACATTTACAATTAGTCCCTATTTTGGGGCCTTTGCCTCCCCTTATTTAAGACTATGTCCACATTTCCTGAGTTAATACATTGAGAAATATGTACAGAGGGAAGATCAAACACAAGAAAAATCTGGTAAGTTCTGCAAAAATAAAGAAACATACCACCTGATTCTCCTTGTGTTTCTCCACTGTTGCAAAAGACTCTCGTAACTCTGAGCTTTCCAATTCTTATACTAAAAAAAAGAAACAGAGATTCTCTTTTTTCCATTGCTTCTATTGAACAGCACTGATGTACTGTGTAAGTGTTAGAATGTATATCACATATGCATGTGCAGTATGTCAAGAAACACAGACATACCACTCAACTGTTCAGATTTTTTCAGAATGTCCATATTTTTCCCTCATATTTTTGGTCAGTTTTTCATAAACTTGTGGGTTTTTTTTGGCAAATTAGTGGCAAATTATTAAAGACTAATGTTAGAAAATAATGACAGACATTTGAGTTTCAGACTTTATACCCTTCAGAAAATTCATGCTAATGCAAAACCTGTTATTCTGTCAACTTTCTAAGTTTGTAAGAACAATATTTAAAATTTGCCCCTATTTTTGGGCCTTTGTCCCACTTTTCTATATGGCTTTGTCCAGATTTCTTGCTCTAAGAGTTTGAGAGGTATGAATGCAGAACTAGAAACAACATGGAGGAACACTATGGTGCCATTATATATAAACATTATTTAAGAAAGGTAAGCAATTTCTGTCTTAAATAATGGGCAGGATTCACGAAGGCTTGCACGGAGTCTAAGAGTAGTGTAAGACTCCATGCAGCCCTCGCAATCCAGGAACAGGCCGAAATTCCATGGAAGAGACCAGCTAAAACGTCTCTTACACAGACTGGGCGTGGATATGCTAATCACCTCACTTGCAGCTGAAAGGCATGCAAATGAGGTAGATTAGCAATCCACGAAGCTGAAACCAGCCCGTGTAAGAGTCGTGCTAGCTGCAGAAATGTACTCAGTTGACAACTGAGTACGTTTCTGCAAATAACACAATGGAGCCATGTCAGCTCCAAATAAAGGGTGCATATGTGTCAGGCAGCATGCCAATGGCCAAATATGTGGCCATTGGCAAGGTACCCCGATGCAAATATGATAAAAAAGTAATTTTTTTTTCGGCGATCGCTGATGTTTAAACGCAGCTCAGCCCCGCGCAAACGGGCTGCACTATATGAAACATAAAAATGAAGGTTATAAACCCACAAATGTGGGTTTTATGCAATACATGGATTTACAATGCAGGGACCAGCAGTCCAAAAACAACATGGCCACCGTTTAGTGGTTGCTAAGGGGGGAAGCTGAGTCTAAGACATGTAACTAAGCATTAGTAGGCAACCTTATGTAAATGAGTGTTAGGATACTGAATCCCACTGTCACATAGCAAATGAGCACATTCCGAGTAGTGTAAGAGTTACATAAGGGGGAGGAACAGAGTAGGAGATAGGTGACATCACAGGGGGAAATGGCAGAAGGAAATGCAGTTCATTGGAGGACAGTGTTACGTGACAGATGTCAGACACATATCATGGAAAGAGGAGTGCCACAAGATAAGCATGGGAAAGTCAAGAAATGGAAGGTGTACACTGTAGCCAACACCAAAGTTTCTTGCTGGGCGTGCATGCGCACATGTGCGTGCCAGGAGGTGCGAGTAGGGCAGTGTGCGTGCGTGTAAGGCAGACTGAGCATGTGGGAGCCTGTTGGCAGACTTGTAAGACTGTTTGCGCTGGTGTGCGCATGTTTTAACCCAAATAAGTAGATTCTAAACTGTGTAAGCATGTGTGCGCGGGTGTAAGCCACTGTGAGCGTGTTTCCGCTGGTATGCGCATTGCTCCCCCCTGAGGAAACAGAAAGGAAAAAGGAAGCAACAGAAATAGTAGGAAGCTAGCAGGGAATACTGCTGGAGCTAGCAGGTGAAAACAATTAGAAGCAGGCAATTACACAGGCAGAATAATAGCCCAGCCCAGCACTTAAAACTCTGCAAACAGCAGTGCAGGATGTTTCTCTCAAGAGATACTGCAAAACAGGAGTAAGCTATTAGAAGTGAAAATTGAAAAAGCTTCACTCAGAGCAGAAATGCTAGGGGCTGCCATAGCTGTCATAAGGAGACATAGGCGACTTGCTGAGGGTGGTGACAATGCAAATGCTGTCCGACAACCCACAGTGAGGAGACGGAGAAGAGTGTACAGGCCCAGGGTCACCTACCAGGGGTTACATGAACTGGAGATAGTGGAGCGCTATAGAGTGGACAGAGACCTCCTGCAGCAAATTGTTGAGCTGTGCAGGCCACGCCTCACACACAGAACCAACAGAAGGGAACCCATCCCAGTGGAAACCAAGGTATGTGTTGGCCTAAGAGTACTAGCAACAGGTACCTTCCAGAGACCAACTGGTGATATGATGGGGATATCACAGGCATCAACCTCCAGGGTACTGCACCAGTTCCTGGATGCCATGTCAGCACATGTCGGTGATCATGTATATTTCCCCAATGCCCGTGAGGTATTGGCCAGCAATATGCGTCTCTTCCAGCAAATAGCGGAATACCCTGAGGTAGTGGGTGCAATAGACTGCACGCACATACGCATCAAAGCACCAGTTGGTGAGCGGGGAAGGGCCTACATTAACCGCAAGGGCTTCCCCTCCATCAACTGCCAGGTCGTGTGTGATGCCCAGGGCATAATAATGAATGTGTGTGCTGGCTGCCCTGGAAGCTACCATGATTCCCATATCTGGCATCTGACGCAGCTGTACCAGACATTTGCCAGTGGGGACATCCCACATGGTCACTTAGTAGGGGATGCTGGATATGCACTGGAGCCGTGGCTGATGACACCCATCAGAAATGCACACACACCTGAACAGGAATGCCATAATGAGGCACACGCACAAACACGAAATGTAATCGAGTGTGTGTTTGGGCTGCTCAAGTCACGGTTCTGGTGCCTGGATACATCTGGTGGAGCCTTGCAGTACTCACCAACTACATGTACCCAAATTGTCATGGTATGTGCTATGCTACATAATATGATTCTGCGAAAACAGCTGCAGCAGGATCACCATAGGGCTGGGCCAAACAGCCCCCCACCATTGCCAAGTCAATCACAGGCAGAGCGTGACTTGGAGGAGGAACAACCTGAGCCTGCCCCAATAGGCAGAATGAGGCATGCCCAGTATGCCTTGGCCTTGGCAAAGTGGCAACGCATAACACATACACTGGCCCAGTAGGGACCCTGGAAATGATACCTCTCTCCGACTCACACATATAGTAAAAGGGACGCCTAAGTTGACACAACCTGCTTTCAAACATGTACAGGGAGTGTAGTATGTGCATCCAACATAGGCAGCCCTGCAGCACCACCTGAGGCATGATTGCCATGTGTTAAGCAATGTAACACCATGTAGTATATGCAAACTTGATGACCCTGCATAACATCCTACCCTCATCAAGCATGATGCCACAATATGAAGATGAGATGATCAATTGCAATAATCGGCTGAAGTATTGCTGTTAGTCAAAGGGGATCCAATGTGTGCCAACCTGGGATGACTTGCTGAGCATGACATGATGCTCCATCTGCTAGGGGTGGTGTGCACCTATCAGTCCTGGCCTTATGGATACTGGCAAAGGCTGTTGTTACCCCCAGCGTGCCTTGAATAGGTAAGGCTCAAAACACAAACCCACCACCATAGGTATCACAAGGGATAAGAACCTAGATGTAATGCTACCCAATGCCAGAAGTCTAAACAGCAAGATGCATGCAGTCTAAACTCCCCCAGCATGGAGAATGTTGATATCTGTTCTGTAACAGAAAACTAGGTCAAGGCTCACAACAGCACCCTAACACTACCAGGTTACACCTCATACTGTGCTGTACAGCCCCAAAACATGGAACAAGCTACAAAAGGAGGGTGACTAGCAATAATTGTCAAGGATAACCACACCCCTGTGTTGGTACCACAACAAGAAGCAGCATGGACTAGCCATGGTCAAGTAACAGTGCCTAAAACTGCCTCCCAGTTTATAGCCTGCTACAGACTACCATCCTAACACCAGGAACTGCACTTGGCCTATGTTGGAATACATGAATATATCAAGTTCTCCAAACCACATTACATTGGGTGACTGAAAATACCCAAACATAGACTGGGAGCATTATTCTAGCTCCAACACCCTAGGACAAAGGTTCCTAGAATCCATAAACCAAAATGCTCAGGAACAACATACCACTCCCACAAGAGGGGTAAGCATACTGGATGTGGTAATCAGCAACATGGGTACTGGATGGCAAGATGAGAAGTGTATCCCTCACTGGTAAGATCAGACCATAGAGTAATCACACCGGATATACACATCATGACCAGAGTCCCTGGCCAGAAAACCACAGTGAAAAACATGCGTAAAGCAAATGTTGCACTCCTCCAAACTGATGTGGAATCCTTTAAAGGCCCTGTGCATGTGCAAAATATGGGCCACACCTCAGAACCTGTTATACAGGCATTCCATGAACACTGCCAGGAATGCATGGATTATGCAATCCCAAATAAAAACAAGACACAATGCCATACATGCATACATCTGGCATGGTGGACCCCAGCCATTACCAAACCATGCAAGAGAATGAGGAAGCTACTACATGATAGAGCAAACCTAAAAAGGGAAGTAATCTCTGATCAGTATTATGACAATAAAATATGTCCACTCATACAATCCACTAAGGCCAGCTACAGCAAGTTGAATCTGTGAATCTTGAGGCAATGTTACACCTGCCCCATGTACACAGACAACCCTCTCCTCCACCCAAGAAATACAAATATATGTGAAAGATGCAACCATTTATCCAAACCGGAGGCGGAGCTCTCTCAACTCAGTACTGTCAAAACTAGTCAGGAGGAGAATGTAACCACACACACCACAAACCCAGTCTCACATAGACCTATCACAACTGCAAACCAAAGACATAAACACAGAAAAACATTCCCGGAGGCTCTAATTACAAACACACCACATCAACAGAGGCCACCAAAACAGATACCCAAGCAACCACTACCTCCAAACACAGCACATGCAACACATAGTACACAAAGCTGGTGTGCCAAACAGTCACAGGCCAGAAGGAGAAACAACATGCCTGATACAGTTGTAATAGGTGACTCCATAGTCAGACACACTGCTGTCCCGCTCACCAGACTGAACAAGGGAAAGGGTACAGTAAGCTGCCTGTAGGCTGCTACAATATGCCTCATAACACAAGTACGCAGGTCACCCCAAAGCAAGTACATATATGATGCAGTCATTGCCCATGCTGGTGTGAATGACCTGAGACGTACCTTCCCGGACTACATGAAAAGAGACATAGATGAGCTCTCCGATTATGTAGTCCAGGCCAGTATGACACTGATCTTGTGCAGCATCCTACCCTCACCAAGAATGATGCCACAGTACAAACACAGAATGATCAGCTTTAACAAGTGGCACAATTACTGGTGTCATTCCAAGGGGATCCAGTGTCTGTCTGCTTGGGATGTCATGCTTGACAAGCCATGCTGCTTTGCCAGGGATGGCTTGCACCTGTTACCCCTGGGCATCTGGATATTGGCTAAGGCTCTTGCCACCTCCATAGAGCCTTTTGTAGGCAAGGCTGAAAAGACTAACCCACCTCCCTAGAATACATAAGTGGAAAGAAACATAAGGGTAATGCTGCCCAATGCCAGACGTCTAAACCTCAACATGCATGCTCCCGAGGCCCTCCCCAGTATGGGGAACTTCGATGTCCGTGCAGTGACAGAAACCTGCAGCAAGGCTCCTGAGAGCACACCAGCACTACCAGGTTATACCTCATATCATGCGTTATGGCCCCAAAACCTGGACCAAACCATAAAAGGAGGGGGAGAATCCATATTCAGCAAAGATACCCACACGTCCAGGTAACTGACAATGCACAAAGCATCGGAGACCACCCATGTGCAACTAATCATAAGCAAAACTGCTGTACAGTCTGTAGCATGCTACAGACCACACTCTCACACACAGGAACCCCACTCAGCCTTCATGAAGACACTGGACAGTATGAATGTCTCACCAAATACCAAACAAGGTACTCACAAATTACCACATAGGTGGTAATCCATTACATATGGAAGGAGTAATCAGGGACCTAGGGACACAAGTGGACAGTAACCTGTCATTGACACTCACATTGCCAACGTGGCTAGGAAGACCTTCTATATTGGCCACCTTATCATGAAAGGATTCACATCTACATCAACAGAGGTCATTGTGTCCCTATATTGTTCTCTTATCAGGACCATAATTTAGTACAATGCCTCATTTGGGATGTACCTTACCCGACACCTGCAGCAGTTAGAAAGACCACAAATGTACCTCACCAAGAGGATAAAGGGTCTCAAATATATGTTATATGCTGCCTGGCTGTAGACACTCCAGCTGTATGCAGTCATATACTGCCTACGCAGAGGCGTTGTATGCCTGTTGTACAAGGCCATGTCCAACACAGGATTAATGGACATGCTCCACCCCAGAAAACCCAAATCCATCAGAGCTGTGACAGCGAGAGATGTCAACCTCAACACATAATGAAATAGGATGTGATGGAGGGACAGATACATAACCCAGAGGCTCCCTACACCCTGTAACGGAATCCCACTCCATGTTAGGCAGAGCCCCTCACTGACTCTCTTCAACAGGAATCTTGCCAAGTGGATGGGTGATCGTAGATTTACACTGGGGGTCTTCACTGTGTCACGTCCAGACAGAGGCACAGTAAAGTAAATCCTAAATGGCCATAATATTTACATAGCAAGGGGTGGTGAAAGCCACACACACTCTGGCTAGGCTTATAAATGCCCTAGGGCGGATAGCCTAGTATGAACCTATGAACCTATGAAGATACAAATTGTACAGGACACTAAGGATAATCACAAGGCTTTCATAACTGATGGTAGGAACCTTGTTGGGAATTCACAGATATGCTCTGAATCACTCAAATATTACAAGCAATATACCAAACACACACACATTGCCAACATCCAACCTGACAGGTGCAGTGCAACCCCCCCCCCCCCCCACCAAAATGCCAAATATCTATCCCAGCAGAGTGCTGGCCCCCTGACATTGCAGATGCTGAGGTAACAGCCAGCATCTACAAAGCAAAACACACAGCATCAATGGTATGAGATGATGTCCTAGGCTGAGTCCAACATGGACTCCAAGAAGAATGGAATGCCAAATAACACTACTGCTCAATGTTAGCCTTACCACAGGATATGTACCCAAAGAGCAGTGTACAACAACAGTGGTCCTTCTCCACAAAGGTGTTGCCTGAATGGATACTGCAAACTACCACCCCAGAATCCTGACAAGCTTGGTCTGCAAAGCTATGGAAAGGATCAGCATGTACCTCAGATATTGGGGACCTACTGACACTGGACCCTACCCAGTGTGGCTTTCTTAAGTGCAGATCCTGCCCCTTAAACATGTTTGACTCATTTGAAACAGTCATTAAGGCCATTGATGAGGGGAATGTGGTCCACACAGCCTAGCTGGACCTTGCAAAAGGCTTCCATACAATACCCCACGTGTTCATTATAGATAAGCTCACCAGCTTAAATATAAACCCATATGTCAGTAGAGGGGTTGCAAACCAGACCAAGGACAAAACTGACATGGTCAGAAATGCTGCAGCCATGTCAGACTACAAACCAGATACAACTGGCATCCCACAAGGCTCGGTCCTGGGACCTCCCTTGTTTGGTATATGTCCCATAGGTACAGGCCAACATGGAAGGACTGTGTCTGAAAAAGTTTGCAGAGGACTACAAACTGGCCACCATATCTGACCCTCCAGCTGACACAAGCATCCCACAAAAGGGCCACATAGAAACAGACAACTGGTGCCATAGCCATGTCAGCAAGCTAATTGCAGAAAAGTGTATAGTCAACCCCTGTGGATATACAGTAATTGCCCACCAATTACCACATAGGTGTTAACCCATTAAGTACTTAAGATGTAATAAGAGACCTGGGGACACAAGTTGATAGATATCTTGCATTGGACAAGCATGTGGCTGTAGTGGTTACAGAAACATACCATATACCCACCTAATCATGAAGGTAGTCAGATCTAGATCAGGGGAGATCATTGTGGCTCTACAGTCATCCTTCATCAGCCTCACAATTAAGTACAATGGCCTCTGTGGGATGTACCTCAGCAGACACCTCCATCAACTGGAAAGACCCCAAAAGTACCTTAATAGGAGTATCAAAGAGCTCGAACAGTTGCCATGTGTTGCCTGATTAAACAAACTGCAGCTCCACACAGTGTCATACTGCCTGCCCAGAGGCAAGCTGTGCCTGATGTATAAGCCATGTCCAAGTTGGAATCAATGAACATGCTGCACCTTGTACAATCTGAATGTCAGTGAGCTATGCACATGAGAGACCTGAACCCCAGCACTGACATACATGGGACATGCTGTACTGATTGATCCATAACACAGAAGCCACCCACACTCTTGAGTAAACTGCCAGTACAGGTTAGCCAGAGAGTCACTCATCGACTCTCCTCAAGAGGAATCTTGATGAGTGGATGGGAGATGGTAAGTTTACCCTGGATATCACTGTTATGTCACAGGTAGACGGAGGCACAGTATGCTAACCATGACATATGTCATGGCAAACTCCACTTACAATGTGTGTCGAAGGACAAACACACTCTCTGACTAGCATTAGAAATGGCCTAGGGCACATCGCTAGTGTTTGTCAATGTCCACCTATGTTGTGGAATACACTACCAATGTTGGACAAGCCTGGTTTAAGTAGTCCATATCTGAACATAATGCAACATGGTCATATGTGCACAACTGACCCCTAACCAGTCTGTTGTGCTCACTATGAAAATTTAAAGCAGCGATAGGACTAAAGCCCAGGATACTGTCCACCACAGTGAAAGTACTGAACCAGTACACTATACGGTACTACAGTGTTTGGTCAGTATGAAAGGATGTTGACAACTGTATGCAAAGTATCCCATGCAAACCCTGCAGGCACAGTATAATCCCTGTTGTGTTCAGACACAAAGCAGTTGGCCAGAAAGTACACAACATGACACCCAACACACAACCATAAACGTGAGATATTGTTGAAGTTCACACTCATCCACAAATGTGGTGGACTGCAGATTTCAACATATGGAAAGCTCACACTGGGCATGCTCGCACACTTTGATAAATGAGACATATGTCAGACAACATGCCATGGAAATTGCACAAACTCCACTCCACACACCTTCAGATGCCATGGAAAGCCTGAACTGGGCATGCTCATGCACTTAGGCCATATCTCAGTTTAGCAGTTGGCCACACATATCTGGTATTTGTACGTGTTATTCCAGGAACCAACCACATTACAGCAATCTGCCCAGTGCACACAGTTAAATGACTACAGAGACATAAGTGATATAGTGGATCCCTCTCATATTCAAACATCTTCCACAGATACACAAGTTGTTCATAGAAACAGGGAATACTATGGCAATAAAGACCTGCAAACAGTCTATCAGCAACAAATATTGTGCATCTGACAATTAAACATATGGGTGTAGACGTCAATACTAGGCTGTTTGCCCTAGGGAATGAAAGCTTAGGCAGAGTGTGCTTGGCGTCTGCCTCCCCAGTACAGTAGGCTACTGTGCCACTGTAAAGTAGGTCACATAAGGCACCGTTTGAGGTTAGTGTGCTGTGCCTCCGTCAAGCAGGGACACAGTGGAGATCCCAGGGGTTGAATTTGCTATGCCACATCCATGTGGCTGGTGTTTGCTGGAAGAGGGTTGGTGAGGACCACTAACAGTAAGTGGGTGTCAATAACAGACTGAGGGGAGCCTTATCTGCAGTGTCTGGACAATTTCACTGTCAACACTTTGTCGTGATGTTTATGAGGGATTGAAGTGTCATGCCAGTACTGTTCAGAGATGTTCTCCCTCTGTGGGCTACTGCTCTGCAATGTATTAGCTCACTCCATCTGTTGGACAGCTCATATATGGCTGGTGTACACCTGACAGGTGTCCTGTTGTGGAGGAGTCATGGGTATATTTGGGATAGCATGATCAATGCAAACCTTCCACATGCTCATAGAATGCAATTGTCAAGGATTATGCAGAGTGGCCTGTATACTCCCCCAGCATGGGTCCTTTGAAGTCGTCCACCCCAGTCTTCACAAGTGCAAAGTCTGCTTTTGATAAATACACTTTGTTTGCAGTGACAACCTTGCCTGGGGGTGGGGATGGGATATGGATGTCCAGGGAAAGGTGGGTATGGTCAGATATCAACAATGGTTGTCTACCTCTGGTGTGGAACAGTGAGTACCCATGTTGCAGATGGTCAGGTGCAATATGTATTCCCCCTTGTGACTGTGGTGAGTGGTCCTGCCATAGCACATGGACTCACAAATTGTAGTGGCTGTAGGGTAATGTTGTAGAGGCCTGAGTAGTTCCCACACACAATATACCTGTACCTGATGTTAACAACTGGAATGGTGTATGTGAAAACCTTTATATCGTGGCACTGTTCCCAGGTAAGCAAAGTGTGTGTCCTTGATGTGGGAGGGGAGGTCTGAACTGGTTGTGTTGTGTGTTACAGGTCCTGTTGTCACGAAGCATCGTATAAAACATAACCTGCCAGTACTGATGTGCATATCTGACCCTGAAGTAGGTGGCTGCAAATGCATATATATGTTATCCCCCACCTGACAGGTAGTAATAGATGTACATACCTCTGTATAAATAATGATGTCAGCACCCTATAAATACTGCAGGTGCAGAACAGATGCCCAGTAATTCGAATAGTGCACTCAGCTAATGCGTCTCCCTCAAGTGTCATAATATAGTTAGGTAGGGGTTTGAATCCTGCAAATGCTCAGTGTGTGTGTTTGGGTGAGGGGGTTAGTTTGTGTGCAATTCTGTGTGAGAGAAATGTCCCTTCTGGCAACTAGGAGAACACACTACAGGATGCACATTCCCCTTTCTAAACACTGATGATGTCAGCACCCTATAAGTACAGCCGGAGAAGGGAAGCTTTCCAGTAATGCGAATAGCGTGTTCTGCTAATGCATCCATCTAGAGTGTCATAACACAGTTAGGTATGGGTTTGAATCCTGCAAATGCTCTGTGTGTATGGAGGGGGGTTAGTGTGTGTGCAATTCTGTATGAAATAAATGTCCCTTTTGGTAACTAGGAGAACACACTACATGATGCACATTCCTCTTTCTAAACACTGATGATGTCAGCACCCTATAAGTACAGCCGGAGAAGAGAAACCTCCCAGTAATGCGAATAGCGCGCTCTGCTAATGCATCTGTCTCAAGTGTCATAACATAGTAAGGTAGGGGTTTGAATCCTGCAAATACGCAGTGTGTGTGTGGAGGAGGGTTAGTGTGTGTGCAATTCTGTAAGAAAAAAATGTCCCTTTTGGTAACTAGGAGAACACACTACATGATGCACATTCCTCTTTCTAAACACTGATGATGTCAGCACCCTATAAGTACAGCCAGAGAAAAAAAGCCTCCCAGTAATGCAAATAGCGTGCTTGGCTACTGCGTCTTGTACTAGTGTCATAACATAGTTAGGTAGGGGGTTGAATCCTGCAAGTGTGTGTGGGGGGGTGGAAGCAGGTGTGTACAATTACATGTGTGAGAAAACCGACCCTTTTGGCAACCAGTACAACACACCAGCTGCTGCATATTCCAATCTCTAAACAGAGATGATGTCAGCACCCTACAAGTACAGCAGAAGAGGGCAAATCTCCCAGTAATGCAAATAGCACGCTCTGCTACTGCGTCTCTCACTACTGTCATAGCACAGTTAGTTATGGCTTTGAATTCCACAAATGCCACGTGTGTTTTTGTCACACAGAATGCCCATGTGTGTGGGTTGTTGTTCACAATAATGCATGACATCGATTAAACCAGTAATGGCAATGCACACATATGATGTATGTGTGTGCCAAATACATATATACCTGTGACCTTCAATAGTTCCCATTTCTGACGCCTGCCACATGTGAATACATGGTATTTGCACTGGATAACATTATGACTGTGGTTTTCTGTGCAGGTGCTGCATGTGGTATGTGTATATACAGTGTGAGTTGTATATGGTATCATCCTAGCAGCAAGGGATACACATCTGGTCTGGGGCATATAGTCTACATGTTGTTGATGAACAGGTGCTGCATGTTTTCACCTGTTGTGGGAGTGGTAACAAGTTGTTCCATAGCAATGCAGTGACTACATGCTAGGAACCTTTCAGCTAGGGTGTTGTAGCTACAGTAATTCATCAGCATTCAGTAATACTTCAGCATTCTTGGTGAGGGTATGATGCCAACCAAGGTCAGGGTCATACCAGCCAGTGCCACATGCTCAGACAGCCCTTCTATGTTCCCTATCATGTAGTCCAGGGAGGTTCATCACAGGTCAGCCATAGTGGCATGGACAATGACTGAGTCATATGTGTCCATGCCTCTGACTGACCTGTATGCTTGTGTTATGTGGTGGACCATAGTGCCCCATGGGCATATCACTGTGACCTTCACCTTGTCCAGCCTGGTGAGCGGGACCTCACTGTACCGGACAATAAAGGTACCTAACACAACTGTAGCAGGTGTGTTGTCTAACTGTACAGGCTGTGACTGTTTGGCACACAGGATTTGTGTGTTATGTGTTGCACGTGCTATGTTCCGGCTTAACGTATGCCTGTGTGCCAGCTGCAGAGGTGTCTGCTGCTCAGGCAGGATGCTATTCTGAAGCTCCAATAATGCCCCAGTGTGTTCATGTGTTTGGATTGCTGTCAGTGTAGGTCTACATCAGACTGGTATTGTAGTCACTGTAGCATTTCATGCCACCTGACAGGTTATGCCAGTACTGGGTTCAGAGTGCTTAGTCTCCAGTTTGGCTATGTGGTTGCATCTCACACATGTGTTGTACGTTCATGGGTAAGGGAGAGGGTTGACTGTGTACATGTGGCAGCTGTGACATTGCCACATGACTCACATATTCCACAACTGTACCATAGAGGTGACTGACAAGTGACCTTTGCACATGAAACCATAGTATTGTGATTGCTATGGTGATTAACAGCACATAGGGCCAATGGGGAACAAGGTACAGAAGGTGAGTATGTGAGGGTGTAGTGCCTGTGATTAGTTAGCGCTGGCATATATGACTGCTCATGTGGTCAAACGCCAGGTAAGTCATCTGCAATGTGTCACAGGCAACGTACATGTGAACAGGACAAACAGTGACGTTCTGTCAAGTGAGACATGGACATACGTATAGTAAGCTATGCAGATGTCACTAGGAATCCACAGAAGCTCTGTAAATCTGCATTGCAGGTGGAATCAGTGTTCCAGGGTAACTGCAAGCAAACATGCATGCAAACAAAGCTACAGTAAGCAGGGCTGCATGTAGTCCATTGTACAACAAACAAGCTGTACCACTTCCAGTAGGTAACAGTGCAAATATGCAGGCACTATACACATGTACATGGAAATACACAGGTCAGATGGCCAGGGTCCAGTCTCAGCGCACACAAGTGTACAGACCATGTACCGTCAGGATGTACAATAACCAGACGGAAACCCAGGTGCTCATACCTGCACTAATACACATGTCAAATAACAGACACTGAGCCTTCACTCAGTGGTTCCATACTTAGTAGGATGTATGCTACCTGTCCTGCCACCACAGTATCCCTGACATTTATGGGGACTCTCCCTCCTGTGAAAGTTAGTTTTGTGTGTTGGGGCTGTCTAGCATGGTATGAGGTGTGAGCTTGCAGTGCTAGGGTGCTCCTGTGTGTCCTGTACTGCACACATATCAACATCCTCAAACATCCGCATTGCAGAGTCCAGTGTGGGCAACATGCCACTTTCAGTTTACATGTCCATCATTGCATATCAATACTTTCATTACCTTATCCCCTGTGCTACCTATGTATGTGGCCTTCTGTTGACATCCTTACCACCAGTATGCAAACATGTGCAGATGATACACTATGGTACTTACCATGGGTGTAGAAAACAGTACAAGACAATCATACCCTTACTGCATCAGGCATGCTGGGATATACCCACAATTATATCAGCACACTGTACTGTTAGCAACATGATACTACTACACGTCTATGTAGTCACCCTGTGCATCAGCAACATGTTAACCTGTAACTGCACTGATGTTACAGATTGCAGGAGGTGGCACAGTTTCATCATATGCATAGGGTGTGAACTTGGTATGCCTGAGTCTGCCACTGATACCACCAATTGACATGTATGTGTATGTGTGTTGGTGAGGGACAGCAGTACAAGGTGGGGCAATGTTGATGCAGTGTGTGCGTGTATGCGGTAGCCCTAGGTGTTGTCAATTCACATGTGTGTATGGATGCACACAGTTCCACCTCATGGCTGCCATATACCGGTGTTTGTGGACAGCCACAGACTGTATCTGCCAGGTAATACAGATCAGTGTCTCTGGCCACAGACACGGTACCTGTGCCTTGCAAGAGTGCTACGGACCGTATCCAGTACTAATCCAGACTGGGTACTGTTATCAGAAGCGGGTGTTCGTTGACTGGACACAGATCCCTGTTGGGCCTGTCCAGAGCCACGTGCATGTGGTCTCCTGGGGCGGTCTGATGACAGCACAGACCCAGCATTGCTGGGGCTGCTGCTGGCACTATGGGGGCAGCTGTGGCCCTGTTGTCGTCCGTGACGACTGCCATCTGCTGCTGTTGCTGGCATACTCCCACGTCGACGCCTCAACCGTCCACCATTGCCCTGGCTCATGGACATGTAGTTGTAGAACTGATCTAATATGTCCCCACAACATCTGTCTATGACATCGGTGAAGTTACGGATGACAGCCGCAATGTCACGCATACTGTCAGTCATGGCTGTGCGACATGCTGTCAGCTCCCTCAGACCCTGTCTGGTGTACTGTTCCATACGTGACTGTGCCTGCATGACAGACTGAAATATAGCTGAGGTTGTAAGACCTCTGTGGGCACGTCTGACAGGGGCAGTACACCCACAGATGCTCCCACGAGAACCCCTGGACATCTGTCTGTGTGGTACCATCTCAGGGCCATGCCCATGGCTGCTGTGTGGGAAAGCATGTGCCACAGATACCACATTACCCTGGTCAATGCCCACTGTATCCTGTCCATCACCTAGGGACATTGGTGACAAAGGATGTATTGGCAGGATGACTGTGCGCATTGATGGGGTTGACAGCTGTGTACTGTCAATTGGCTGACCAATGATGGACCCTGGCACACCTTCCTGTGCCATTACACAGATATCATCATTATCACTACCCGTGGCACCTGATTCAGGTTCCCTGCTGCATGACACCAGAGCAGCACCAGCACCTGTGGGAGGGAAACAGGAAACACAGTTTACAATGTCTACACAATGTTACCAGTGATGCACACATGCACACATGCAGACAGGTGCACACATGCACACATGCACACAGGTGCACACATGCGCACATGCACAAATGTGCACATGCGCACATGCACACATGTGCACATGCACATGCACACAGGTGCACACATGCACACAGGTGCACACATGCACAGGTGCACACATGCACACAGGTGCACACATGCACACATGCACACATGCACACATGCGCACATGCACACATGCACACGTGCAGACATGCAGACATGCACAAACACACAGGTGCACACATGCACACATGCACACATGCACACACACACAGGTGCACACATGCACACAGGTGCACGCATGCACACAGATGCACACTTGCACACTTGCACACTTGCACACTACTCAGTATGCAAGATATCAACACACAGACACAGACACACCTGCATGCATACACAGAGCACTACTGATTGAGCCTAATATTACTATTACTATCAAGACTATTAAAGGTATTGTTAATACACACTCACCAGCATGGATAGGCTGCATTGCTGTTACACCAGAGGGACCTGCAGAAGTGAGGAAATTAATGTCAGTGGGCACAACTGTGCCATTGTTACTGAGTATGATACAGGTCAGTAGTACAACAGTTGTCTTTCACAGGTCAGCTGCTGATATTGAGAATATCACACTTGCACATTAAATACTATGATGACAGCTACAAACCAAGGACACACCTCACGCATGCATTAACTACCAGTGTACACAACAGTCAACTATACATATGGCATATTACCTGCATGCTCGTAGTCATGGTGCTGTGTGGCTCCAGCCTCCATCATAATGCAGGTCTGCTGCTGTTGTTGTTGTTGGTGGGCTGGAGCCACAACACTTAGGAGTAGTCCCTCCAGTCTGGTGAGTGGGGGATGTGTAGCCACCCCACCACCTGTGGCAACCTGTTGCCTGTGGATATCCGACGCACGCTGATGGACATTTCTGATTAAATCACTGCAGTGATGTCATACCTGCTCATATGTCCTATTATGCATACCTATGTCATTTACCCGACGGACCAGGTCTTGCCACAGTGCAGCCCTCTCCTGCTGATTCTGGCTGGTGCAGGAAAAGAGTATTGCAAAATCCCGCACCAGGCTCTGGTGTATTTCCTCATCCTCGGCTGCAGAGTATGCTGGATTGCGCTGGTGAACCATGGTCCTGAAAAAGAAAATAAAATGATATCAGCAAAATATGTCAGCAGAATTTGGCAAACATACTACACATGCTACTCGACTGTTGTGATACAACATATCTCCCATATATAGCATCTGTCTGTCTATTGGTGGATACACATGTAAATGGCCAGGTAGTGCTCAGCCAACAACTGTGCAACAGTACCTGGCGCACTCCATACGACATACTACCAAACCCCAGCAGTCAGCACACTGATTCAGGTCCAAAGCACCTCCTCACTCTGGGGGTTTGTATTGAGGTACTGTATGGGGAACAGCATCAACTACTGTGATCTGACCACAAACTAATCGCCCTGGATATACATATCCCACCTCCACCACCAGCACAAACGACTACAGTGAATAACATTCCAAACACAAACTTTACACTTCTTAAGACTGAGATGGTATCCTTTAAGCCCACTGGGCCAGTGCAAGCCACAATCCACAATGCTGACTCCTTCACAAATGATTTCTACGGACATCTCCGAGAATGCATGGATCATGCAATCCCATATAAGACCAAGACACTCTCCACAAAGGGAAAGCATCCTCTCTGGTGGACCCCAGCCATAAACAGATTGTATAACAAAAGATGGAAGCTACTGCAAGACAGAGCATAATTCCATAAAGGGAAGGCATGTCTGATTAGCACTAGTAAAGAGCTATGTTCTCTCATACAAACATCCATGGGCAACTTTGAAAGGGAAATCACCAGGGGACACTACAGATAACCACAAGGCCTTCTTCAGTTATGTTAGAAACCTGGTCAGAAACCCTCCAATATGCTCATAGTTAGTACACAACAACAAATAATTCACTGAACCCACAGATATTGGCAACATTGTGGCAGACAGGTTCAGTGAAATTTCCCCCCCTCCCTCTCCCCCAAACGAAGACATACTTATCCCAGCTGAATGTAACCTCCCTGTCATAACAGATGTCCAGGTGAGAGCCACCCTCAGAAAAGCAAAAAACACAGCATCAATGGGACCTGATGGTATCCCCGGTTGCATGCTACATGAACTCCAAGAGGAGCTAAACCCGCATATAGAAGTGCTATGTAACACTAGCCTGACTACAGGATATGTACCTGTACACTGGCGTACAGCAGCAGTGGTTCCACTCCACGAAGGAGGCACCTCTACATACCAATACAATACAACACAATACAATACAATACAATACAATATGCTATTGCCCCTGGGACTACAGCAGCATACTGTTCTGCTACCCTGACCCTTGCGACACATGTGATGTAATGGTACCTGCTCCTGTCAAACAGTTACACAGGGTGACTCATATGGCATATTACCTATCTGACTAACATTCAGCAGGGGTATGTGTGACATGTACTCATGGGGAGTCTTGCTTCTTAACACTGTGTGGTTTATTGCAGGGTATGTCTTATCTGTGGGTAGGAACCTGTACCTCTGCCATGTGCTCTCTACTGTGGTGTCAAGGACGACATACAGCAGTCATTTAGGTTGTGGATGGTGTGAGGTGTTACTATGGTTGTTGGACATCTGTCATGGGTGTGACTTAAGTATGTAAATCCATGAGTGGTAACCTCTATGTGGGTAGTATGTGTGCACTCTGTGGTGTTGTCAGTCACTGTGCATTGGTAATGTGTTTGAGTGCATTGTCACAGTGTCATACATGTCACTGTGCCCTTCTCCATATCTGTAGCTGTCAAGTGAGGTACATACCGTGGCAGACATTGTGTGGTGTGGAGGGGTACACTGACCTACATGTCCATAGCTGACACCATGTCTGCTGACACATACCATGTACAGGTATTCCAGGAATAGTGTGCCACTGTGACTATCATTGGGGGGCCTATTGTACACGTTTATGACCCTGTTCACCCCTGATACATGCAGTGGTGGGCAGCCAATCACATATCTGGTGGTTACTGGTGTAGGTGATTTGAAATGGGGTATGGTACTCCAGTTTCGACACTGGTGTTCACTCCATGCCTTTGTCACCAGGCACCTGTTGCAATACATCTGTACACATGTGCCTCACTCAGAATATCTCTCTCTCTATATATATATATATATATATATATATATATATATATATATATATATGTATATATGTATATATATATATATATATATATATATATGTATGTCTATATATATATATATATATATATGTCTGTATACATATACACATATATATATCAATGTACATTTATTGCTATAGATATGGAGAGAGGGGGGGAGTGTGACAGAGAGGGGGTGAGAGTGACAGAGGGGGTGGGACAGGGGGAGTGTGAGATAGTCATATACAGTCATATCTGTAGATAGTCAGATCTGTCTGTCTATGTATATGTGTCTACATATATCTATATCTGTATGTGTGTATTACATATATATGTTTGTACATATTCTATCTACATCTGTCTATGTATTCCTACATCCCTCTCTATCTATGTATACATATATGCATATTTTATATATCTATATATATATATATCTATATATATATATATATATATATATATATATATATATATATATACATATATATATATATATATATATATATATATATACACATATATACATATATTGACATACATACCTATCCATATGGTAGATAGGTATATCAACATGTTTGTTTACAAAACTGTATACACACACTAACATACTGCTAAACATACATAACTGTGAAACCTACATTGTACATTGCACTACAACCTACATTCAACTTACATTGATATGTGCACATAGATGCCCTCACATACATATGTATGTACAGCCTTCACTGATAGTTGCTGTATGTCCCCTGCCCTATGCACATCTTCATATACATAGAGATACAGACCAATGACACATATGGAGGGTTCACAGTATGTAGACTTTTAAAGTATTACTTTACATTACCTGTGTTTGTCACAGCTGCTTGTGTTGCCTTTTGGATCAGTGTCCTGCTGCTGCTCCAGTTGACAGATGACAGCTTTCTAGTAGGTTTTGTTAATAAGTGTTTTTGTTTGTGTTTTTTTTTTTCCTCTCTCTCTCTCTCTCTCTCTCTCTCTCCCTACCTCCAGAGGGTGCAATGAAAGTATTGCATGTGTGGACTGGGAGTACAGCATGCTTTTGTAGGTATCTGCATATGTACATGTGATGGCCTCTGCACCAATTGTTAGCCAGAATTTGCTAATTGCATGCAGCCAGTTGTGTACTGATTGCAGTTCTCACTGTGATTTCAGGACAGTGCTATAAAAAGGTATGTGAGATAGGCGTAGCCCTTTCAGATTTTAAGGGCAGGGACCTTGCTGGTATGCTGTGGATACTGTTCTGTGAATGTAAAGGTTAGTATCTCTCTCATATTTCCGGCTGTGTTGTAGATTAACATTTCTCTATTCATTTCTCCAGTTTCCTGTACTAAGTGTGTATGTACACTGACACCTAAGCCTACTACTACTGTTAATGTGGGTGTGTATGCTTTTCTGTGGGACATGTGGTGTAACTGGTATATAGCAGTGGCTCTTGCACTTTGTTGCTATGGCTTCAAGATTTGCCCTTTACATTCACTACTTGTATGCCTGCTAGGTGTCTTGACTGTAGTGTGTTGCTGTGGCTTTCCTATCTTCCATGTACATTCACACCTTGGAATGCTTGCTATATCTGATAGGGTGTTACTGCATGCAGTGTGGTCTGGCCATGGTGTGGGCCTTGACATCTATTAGGGTATTTGAGTATGCTGCTGAGCAGGCCCCAGAGACTCTCAGGTGCATCTTTTATCTGCCTCATGGAATGGTACATATCAGTCGGGTACACCCATTAAATTATCTGGTATTCTGTAGTTGTGACTGTGGGTTAGCATGAGCATATGTATTACTACACTATTTCTGCCGTGCAAGTGGTGCATACTTTCAGTACTTCATAGTTACCATTGCATGTGTTGTAACACCTTTCTGCCTACTGTTTGTACATTTCACAGGGAGTCTGTGGGGCATCCCTGTAACTCAGTCACTGTTGCTATGTCTAGGCTCTTAATTATTCAAATATGGCAGTGTCATACCTCTCAAGTGCACAGATATTTGCAGGATGTCCACATTTTTGCCTCATATTTTGGTCCATATCTCATAAAACAGCTTTTTCTGGCAAATCACTCAGGGCTCAAGTCAGACTATAGTGACAAACATTTCAGTTTCAGACTTCGTACCCTTCCAAAAATCCAAAATAATGCAAAACCTGCTACTCTCTCAACTGTCTAAGTTTGTTGGAGCAATATTTGAAATGTGTCCCTGTTTTTGGGCCTTTGCTCCACATTTTTTATTACTTAGGCCAGATGTCTTGCTGTAAGAGGTTGTGGGGTATGGGCAGTGATTATCCTGCTGTGAGTGTGTATGTGGCTTGCAAGGTGCTACAGTGATATTATTACCTACTAGCTACCAACTAGCATGGCTGTTTCTGTTCACACACTACTATTATAGAAATCCACTACATTTGACAGTAAATATACATGACATGCTTTGTGTACTACTCATCCTATATTCCCTTTACATTCATTACTACTATTGCATGATATATTTATTGTAGCACAATG